>NC_088220.1:62102056-62194556 GCF_036934945.1 Oncorhynchus masou masou
AAGCACTCTCGTCTGATATTATATATTTTTGCAAGAAACCCATCTGAAGAATAACTCTCATAGCAGACTTAAGTGTAGGTGGGTGGGGCAAGTGTATCACTAACTTCTCTGCCAAAACGAGAGGCACAGTGATTCTGGTACGGAAAGGAATTCCCTTTCTACATAAAACCACCCTTGCGGATAAAGAGGGTCGGTATGTGATCGTGATAGGAGAAATCCACTCTACCTCAGTAACTCTACTAAATATCTATGGGCCAAACATTGATAACCCCTCTTTTTTCAAAAGAGTCCTTGCCCTGATTCCAGATATCTTCCATACTAACCTGGTCATTGGAGGGGACCTTAACTGTGTGCTAGACCAGTATTTGGATAGATCCTCTACCCGACGAACCCCTACCACCTATTCAAGCGAATTCTTGAATACCTACATAAATAATTTGAACTTATTTGATATATGGAGGATCGCTAACCCTACGGGTAGGGAATACTCCTTTTACTCTCATGTTCACAATGTTTACATTCGAATTGACTACTTTTTGTTGGATGCTAGACTACTCCCCTATACCTGTAATGTGAGGTATCATGATATTATAATCTCGGACCACAGTCCACTCACCTTCTCCCTGAGATTGGGTGACATTGTACCAAACGAGAGGGTCTGGAGGTTGAATCCTCAGCTCCTCACAGAACCAACATTCTGTGAATATCTTAAAGACCAAATTACATTTTTCTTTGATACCAACGACAACACAGAGACCTCCCCAGCATTATTGTGGGAAACACTGACGGCTTATCTGAGAGGCTGTATCATCTCCTTTCAGGCTGCCAGGAGTAGGCGAAACAGAGGAGAACTGGAAGAACTGGAGGGAGAAATTCACTTACTGGATAGGGAGAATGCTAGCCACCCATCTATGGAGAAACATAAAAAATTACCCCTTTAAAATTTGAATATAATCAGATTCTCTCAGCTAAAATTGCTAAATCTTTTCTCTATGCCAAGCAAAAATATTTTGAGTTTGGTGACAAACCACACAAATTACTCGCCAGACAACTTCGAAAAAATGTGAGTGACCGAATGATTCACAAAGTTAAATCTGCATCTGGGGAATTACTCTCTTCCCACAAAGACATCAATGACAGATTCCGGCAGTTTTATGAGACTCTATATACATCTAAAGCGGATCCTAACCCCTTAATTATGCAAACATTTTTGGAGGACTGTAATCTTCCTGCCCTGAACCAGGAAGATTCTAACTTCCTGAATAAGGAAATATCTCTTGATGAAATTCGAGAAACAATTAAATCTCTAAAGAGTGGCAAGACCCCGGGCCCAGATGGATACCCTGGTGAATTCTATAAAACATTCAGCAACATACTCTCTCCCTACCTGCACAAAATGTTGGTTCAGGCCAATGAGGATGGAGCTCTCCCTTCTACTTTGGATGAAGCGTTCATTACAGTTATACATAAGAAGGGTAAAGATCCAGAAGAGGTAGGGTCATACAGACCAATATCTCTCCTTAATACAGACCAAAAGATTTTAGCAAAAACTCAGGCTAACAGGCTTAGCACTTTATTTGGCAAATTGGTCCACTCGGATCAGACCGGCTTAATCCCTAACAGAAACTCATTCTTCAATCTCAGGCGCCTCTTCAATATTATGTATTCTCAGAGGCTACCCAACGTGGACCTTGCCGTCATATCTCTTGACGCCGAAAAGGCCTTTGACCAAGTTGAGTGGCCCCATCTAGTCAAGGTCCTACAGAAATGTAATATTGGAGATGAGTTCATAAATTGGATCCAGCTTTTATATAGGAACCCCTGTGCCAGAATACTCACTAACCAATCATTGTCGCCCCGATTTAACCTTAACAGGGGGACAAGGCAGGGTTGTGCGCTGTCGCCTATGCTCTTCGCCCTAATTATCAAACCCCTCGCTCAGACGATTAGATCTCATGCAGCAATACACGGCTATAATACTAAAGATACTCTAAATAAGATTTCCCTATACGCAGATGACATCCTCCTCTATGTAACAGAACCCCAGGCTAGTATCCCAGCTATTCTTGATGTGATCAATTTGTTTGGTACCTTCTCGGGATACAGAATAAATTGGAACAAGAGTGAATTAATGCCCATATGGTCGCAAAACAACTCCTGGCTAGAACATCTCCCATTTAAGTTATCTTCAGAAAAATTGACCTACCAAGGAATTGTAGTTACCAAACAATACTCCTTACGATTTAAAAATAATTTCCCCTCTCTGATACAAAAACTCAAAGCAAACATACTATTTTGGAGAACTCTCCAAATTTCTCTGCTCGGGAGAATTAATGCCATTAAAATAGTCTTCCTCCCACAACTGCTCTACCTACATCAGAACGTCCCAGTATTCATACTTAAATCCTTTCATAAACAACTGGACTCAATTATCAATCCTTTCATCTGGGATTATAAAACACACAGGATAGGTAAAATACACCTCTGTAAATCCAAGATGGAAGGAGGACTGTCTGACAATCCTATTATACATAGCACGGTCCGAATCCGTAAGCAAATTAAAGTCCACTTTGAGCTTAGACCAATGTCATTCATGCTCCCTGTCGCCAGGAATCCCTCCTTTGCCCCTTCTAACCTTGATAACACCTTTGAGCGATGGGGAGAGCTGGGGATAAGTACCATAGGGGATTTATACATAGAAGGGACCTTTGCTTCCTTTGAGTTGCTGAGGGAAACTTATAATCTTCCCAGAAGTCATTTTTTCAGATACCTACAAATTAGAGACTACGTTAGAAAACACCTCCCAACATTTGGGAATGCTAAACCTTCCATGTTTGACGGATGCATAAAAATATGCCCCACCTCAGATAAACTGATATCGCGTCTATATGATGCTTTTCAATCTGTTAGCACACCTTCTACAGATGCCATCAAGGCAAAATGGGAGGAAAAACTAGGGACTGACATTTCTGTGGCAGACTGGGAAGAGAGCTTGGAGCTTGTTTGCCAATTTACTGAGCCATAATTTGGTAGAGGGCGCTTCCCTCCTTTTCCAAAACAACAAGATTAGTTTTTTTGAAGAAATGAGACCGTACGAGATTAGTTGTTTTTGGGGGTTGGTTAATCTGTTTAGGGACTCAGATACTCCCAGGATTATCAGAAGCGGGTCAGAAAAAAAAAGAAAAAAAAGTTAAACAAACTGAGTCCTTAGTCTTGTACTGCGCAACGTGACATCAACACGTTGTGCTGTCTAGTATACACATACACATGTAATAACACCAACTGTGGAATAAGTCAAGGGCTATGAATACTTTTTGAAGGCACTGTAGCCTATAGTTTAGGCCTACTCTACGTGCTCAGCCATGCATTGAACTGTCTTTTTTGCAAACAGTGATTGAGTTATATTATTAGCCAAAATGATGACTATGCAATCTACTCATCACATTAGGAATAGTAGGCTATCTTACATAAGCCTGCAAAAGTGAATGGAATGCTTTATTATAAAAGCCTATTTTAGTGAAAATGAGCTTCCCCAAACTTGACACTCATGTGCCACCTGCCTATGGCTGATTTGCAATAAAAAATACCTATTTCCATTTCTATCTGCGTGGGCAACCCTTATGGCATACTGAACACAACATAGCTCATAAACATAGATTAAGTCACCACAATATTTCACCCATTTTGATATACTAAAGAGAGAAACCTGGTGAAATCCCACTTCAAATGGCATGATGGTAATATACCACATTTCAAAGTGTGACGTGCTACAGCTGGGGAGAATGCAAATGGTTACCGCACAATTAACAGTATTTCTCACAGGCTACACTCACGTTTTTATCTGCTCTTCATGCAAAGCAGACAGGCGTGTCTTTTTCACAATGTAGACTGACATATTTCCAAGTACTCTTGGCAGAAGCTTTAATATTATCTGTCTGGTGGCTGAACCCTGCTCTAGTGACTAGTAAAGTTATTAAACCCATTTCAGAACAACCCAACACCCCTGATCAGAGAAGGGAAAATCATAGAGTATGTCCATCCTCCACATGTCCTCTCACCACCTCTCCTCTCAGACTGTTCTCTTTACTTAAACAACAGTTAATGACTCTCCCTGGAAAGTTTACAGGGATGTGTAAAGCATATGGTATAATTACAGTTACTGTAAAGTGGAGACCAGTGTGTGTGGATGTTGTTGGGGAAACCATATCCGACAGACTGTAACAGGAGTGTCGTATCAAGTCTGTGGCTGATTAGAGAGATTGACTGGTGAAGACAGAGCAGAGGGATACCTAGTACTGTAGTCAGGAGGATCTAGTTAATGTGCTGTTTGTGGAGGAAGACTATCTTACCATGATCAGGCCGGTTGTGATGGGGTCGTTGCATCCATGGCACAGCTCTCCGAACTTGGCCCAGTAATCCTTCTTGCAGAAGAGCCGGCCCTCCTTCTGATAGTACCAGTGGGACAGGGAGGCACTGCACTGACAGCATCTGAACAAGGAGAGCGAGAGGAATTATGTGCATGTTTGTAAGTTTATTTGGCAGAGCTGACTTCATATAACTGGCTAAGTCTTTAAAACCAGTACTGGCCCAGGTTGACTTCTTGTCGGTGCTGAAGAGTAGACAATCCCAGCACTAAAGCTTCTTGGTTGATCATACATAGCCATCTATGGATAGCACTTATAATTGTCAGCTTGAAAATGCCTTTCAAAGTTCTTTCCTCGTTGCACCAATCCTGGCAGTGCTGGATTTGGCCTCCCCCTCTGCACAACATTGAACTTCTCGTTGAACAACAAATTAGCCACCACATCCTCCTCAATAACATCTGCGACAGTTGCCGCCATTGTCACAGACTACAACAAAAGCATGGGAAAACTATCCTACTGCTCACTATTGGCTCATCAGTAGTGACATGTCTAGGCCTTCATGTTTTTTTCCCAAATAGTCCCACCCATTGCACCCAAATGTGATTGGTTCATTCACCTGTCATTCCAAATGTCTGCTCTAATAAAGCTTCTGAAGGCCTACCCAATGGCTGGCTGAGCTAACTAGATTTTTCTACCCAGGGAAAGTATTCTCTTTCCAACACAAACTGAAGAGATGAAATCAGAAGATCATAAAAATTATTCAAAATATTAAGTTGAAATTAAAGCAACATTTTATTTAAAATACATTTTCTGAAGGCCTAGAAGGCCCTCAGGCTCACCCACTGATTAGAGCCCATCAACGGGCTAAACCACTGACATGTGTCTTACTGAAGTTAATGCATCAGAGATCTGAAAGTGATGAAAGTTACATTTCCTTAACCACTAAGACTAAAGCAATACTCCCACATACATTAAGTGTTAGACCAAAGTGAGATCACAGATAAGACACCTACACATGGCAATGCTGTCCAAATACAACATCCAACTATAACAACATGGTTGTTTATCCAGTGGCTTTTGATCCACAAAACTAGTTTCACACACACAGGGGAATGCCAAGGTAAACATTACATCACCATTATAATGTCGACTACGATTGAAAAGTGATTTTATACATTCCAATAACCTTTGATTTAGAATAAAAAATCTCAGCTATATAACCACATGTATAAACCGTGTGGTTCAAACGCTGTGAATGCTGACTGGCTGACAGCCATAGTGTATAAGATTGTATACCACGGGTATGACAAAGCATTTATTTATTTTTACTGTTCTAATTACTTTGGGAACCAATTTATAATATTAATAAGGTACCTCGGGGGTTTGTGGTATATGGCCAATATACTACGGCTAAGGGCTGTATTCCAGGCCCTTAGCCATTGTTTATTGACCATATACCACACCCCCTTGGGCCTTATTGCTTAATTATATCATAGACATAAGGGGCTATCTGCATGTGGAGATCTTAAGGAATGGACCTACCGCTGTCAGTAACAGTACATTAAGAGAACTGATAGTGAGATATCTCTCGCAGGAAGAGAAGAGGAGAGAACAGGGCAGAGCTGAATGATTTGGTAGTGATGTCAGGCAGATAGAGATCATTGGCTGATAGACAGGGTGAGTACTGAGGAGTGAAGGGGAGAGGCGAGGAGATGACAACACAGACAACAACACAGTCACTAATCACAGAGACACACACACCAGAGGAGGCTGATGTTAGGAACTATAGGCGGACGGTATCAAATACATAAAACACTCCGTTCCATTGATTCCATTAAGGTCATTACTAAGAGCCCATTCTCCTATAGCTCCTCCCATCAGACTCCTCTGACAAACACTTCCATCAGCCTTCCTGGTCCCTTGTCTCCTCTCTGGCCTTCCTCTGCCATGGAGGGATCAATAGGAACAGACCTGGGGGACTCAGGGGGACTGTTGGTCATCAATCCCCATCTGCTGCCTCTCTGCTGGGCTACAGTACATCCAGACCAGAGGCCTAGAAGGGGAAAGGAGATGGGGCAGTGGGGTAAGGGTATGGGGTGTAATGTTAACAAATGAATCTTAGGGGCCTGGGGACTGTGGGGAGGGAAGCCTATGGAGAGGGAAATGGGAACGGGACCAGAAGGGGAGTGGGGATGAGGGCATTGGGGTACGGTAGAGGATGATGGGGGGGAAAGTGAGTGGAAACCCATTGAGGCACTGGAGTGGACAGATAATTTCCCATGGGTTTCTGCAGTTATCATCAGTCTTCTTTAAGTCTATCCAGGACACACATGCATGCACCCCTGCAGAAACACACACAAACACTGACATGTACACACTGAATCGCACACACAGTGAACATGTGAGTGTAATGGTCAAAGACAGAGCTCCCACTACTAGACCCTGATCCTGCTGCATGCAGTATGCTGAGCATGTGGTGTGACGATAGGAGGCAGAAATGGGTCAAGGGTAGCCAGAGGACAATCGCAGCCACACTACTCTACCTAGTCAGCAGTCCCGTCTTCCAGCTGCACCTCCCCCTCTCTACTGCAGAGTCCCTGCAGCCTCCTGCAGAGTCAAAGTCATACCTGGGCCTTCTCTACACACACAGGCATATCAGTACACAAAGCGCTTCAACGCTATCGAGCTAAATCCAAGCTGGTCACTTTATCAGGGAAGGGCATGTAGCGCTGAACTGTACTGTATCAGAACACCATATGAATATGTTACCCACAGTAGCAGGTAATAGTAGTATGATTACATCCGAGTAAAAGTGTGAGTGTATGTGCTTGTGGGATACCCTTTGGATTTGTGCCTGTGTGCACACGTCCA
Source organism: Oncorhynchus masou masou (assembly GCF_036934945.1). Lineage (NCBI taxonomy): Eukaryota > Metazoa > Chordata > Actinopteri > Salmoniformes > Salmonidae > Oncorhynchus > Oncorhynchus masou. Next base: position 62,109,292 of record NC_088220.1, read on the forward strand.
TGCCTGTGTGTGTGTGCGCATGCGTGCATGTTTGCATTACAGGGGGCACATAAGAGGATTAACTGTTTGAAAGACCCAGAGAGAGACTCTCTAACCCATTGTACCAAATACCCCGCTGGATGACTAAGAGCTTGCCCTGAGTTCTGTACTACAACTTCTTATACACGAAGGGCGCAACTGTGGTTTTTGAGGTGGGGGGGACATACACTACATGACCAAAAGTATGGACATCTCATTCCAAAATCATGGGCATTGATATGGAGTTGGTCCACCCTTTGCTGTAACAGTGCTTTCGACTCCTAGACTTTTCACATTTTGTTACATTACAACCTTCTTTTGAAATTGATTTAAAAAATGTTTTCCTTAACAATCAACACACAATACCCCATAATGACAAGTCAAAAACAGTTTTTTTGAAATGTTAGCAAATGTATAATAAATAAATAAATACACTGCTCAAAAAAATAAAGGGAACACTTAAAAAACACAATGCAACTCCAAGTCAATCACACTTCTGTGAAATCAAACTGCCCACTTTGGAAGCAACACTGATTGACAATAAATTTCACATGCTGTTGTGCAAATGGAATAGACAACAGGTGGAAATTATAGGCAATTAGCAAGACACCCCCAATAAAGGAGTGGTTCTGCAGGTGGTAACCACAGACCACTTCTCAGTTCCTATGCTTCCTGGCTGATGTTTTGGTCACTTTTGAATGCTGCTGGTGCTTTCACTCTAGTGGTAGCATGAGACGGAGTCTACAACCCACACAAGTGGCTCAGGTAGTGCAGCTCATCCAGGATGGCACATCAATGCGAGCTGTGGCAAGAAGGTTTGCTGTGTCTGTCAGCGTAGTGTCCAGAGCATGGAGGCGCTACCAGGAGACAGGCCAGTACATCAGGAGACGTGGAGGAGGCCGTAGGAGGGCAACAACCCAGCAGCAGGACCGCTACCTCCACCTTTGTGCAAGGAGGAGCAGGAGGAGCACTGCCAGAGCCCTGCAAAATGACCTCCAGCAGGCCACAAATGTGCATGTGTCTGCTCAAACGGTCAGAAACAGACTCCATGAGGGTGGTACAAGGGCCCGACGTCCACAGGTGGGGGTTGTGCTTACAGCCCAACACGGTGCAGGACGTTTGGCATTTGCCAGAGAACACCAAGATTGGCAAATTCGCCACTGGCGCCCTGTGCTCTTCACAAATGAAAGCAGGTTCACGTGACACTGAGCACGTGACAGACGTGACAGAGTCTGGAGACGCCGTGGAGAACGTTCTGCTGCCTGCAACATCCTCCAGCATGACCGGTTTGGCGGTCGGCCAGTCATGGTTTGGCATTTCTTTGGGGGGCCGCACAGCCCTCCATGTGCACGCCAGAGGTAGCCTGACTGCCATTAGGTACCGAGATGAGATCCTCAGACCCCTTGTGAGACCATATGCTGGTGCGGTTGGCCCTGGGTTCCTCCTAATGCAAGACAATGCTAGACCTCATGTGGCTGGAGTGTGTCAGCAGTTCATTTTCATTTCATTTAAGTCATTTAGCAGTTCCTGCTAGATGAAGGCATTGATGCTATGGACTGGCCCGTAGTGGAGGCCACACACACACACTACTGAGCCTCATTTTGACTTGTTTTAAGGACATTACATCAAAGTTGGATCAGCCTGTAGTGTGGTTTTCCACTTTAATTTTGAGTGTGACTCCAAATCCAGACCTCCATGGGTTGATAAATTTGATTTCCATTGATAATTTGTGTGTGAATTTGTTGTCAGCACATTCAACTATGTAAAGAAAAAAGTATTTAATAAGAATATTTCATTCATTCAGATCTAGGATGTGTTATTTTAGTGTTCCCTTTATTTTTTTGAGCAGTGTACATGAAATATGACATTTATGTAAGTATTCAGACCCTTTAATCAGTACTTTGTTGAAGCACCTTTGGCAGTGATTACAGCCCTGAGTCTTTTTGACGCAAACAAGCTACAGATCCTCTCAAGCTCTGGTTCCAAACTTCTTCATTTAAGAATGATGGAGGCCACTGTGTTCTTGGGGACCTTCAATGCTGCAAACATTTTTTGGTACCCTTTCCCAGATCTGTGCCTGGCATCCTGTGACCTCAATTCCTTTGGCCTCACGGCTTGGTTTTTGCTCTGACATGCACTGTCAACTGTGGGCCCTTATATAGACAGGTGTTTGCCTTTCCAAATCACGTCCAATCAATGGAATTTACCACAGGTGGACTCCAATCAAGTTGTAGAAACATTTCAAGGATGATCAATGGATGCAACTGAGCTCAATTTCAAGTCTTATACCAAAGGGTTTGAATACTTATGTAAATAAGGTATCTGTTTTTTATTTGTAATACATTTGCAAACATTTCAAAAAACCTGTTTTCCCTTTGTCATTAAGGGGTATTGTGTGTAGATTGCTGAGGAAAATGTTTTATTTAATCAATTTTAGAATAATGCTGTAACATAACTAAATGTAGAAAATGTCAAGGGGTCTGAATACTTCCCGAAGGCAATGTATAACAGCCTCCACTCTACTGGTAAGGCTTTCCACTAGATGTTGGAACATTGCTGCGGCGACTTGCTTCCATTCAGCCACAAGAGCATTAGTGAGGTTGGGCACTTATGCTGGCCGATTAGGTCCGGCTTGCAGTTGGCGGTCCAATTCTCTATGGAGGCCAGTCAAGTTCTTCCATACCGATCTCGACAAACCACTTCTGTATGGACCTCGCTTTGCGCACAGTCATGCTGAAACAGGAAAGGACCTTCCCTAAAATGTGGCCACAAAGTTGGAAGCACAGAATTGTATAGAATTTCATTGTATGCTGTAGTGTCCCTTCAATGGAACTAAGGGGCCTAGCCTGAACCACGAAAAACAGCCCCAGACCATTATTCCTCATCCACCAAATTGGCACTATGTATTGGGGCAGGTAGCGTTCTCCTGGTATCGGCCAAACACAGATTCGTCCGTTGGACTGCCAGATGGTGAAGCGTAATTCCTCACTCCAGAGAACGCGTTTCCACTGATCCAGAGTCCAATGGCGTAGAGCTTTACACCATTCCAGTCGATGCTTGGCATTGCACATGGTGATCTTAGGCTTGTGTCCGGCTGCTCGGCCATGGTAACCCATTTCATGAAGCTTCCAACGAACAGTTCTTGTGCTGATGTTGCTTCCAGAGGCAGCTTGGAACTCAATAGTGAGTGTTGCAACTGAGGACAGATGATTCTGTGAGCTTGTGGCATACCACTTCGTGGCTGAGCCGTTGTTGCTTCTAGACTTTTCCACTTCACAATAACAGCACTTACAGTTAACCGGGAAAGCCCTAGCAGGCCAGAAATTTGACGCACCTACTTGTTGGAAAGTTGGCATCATATGACCGTGCCATGTTGAAAGTCACTGAGCTCTTCAGTGCCATTGTACTGTCAATGTTTGTCTATGGAGATTGCATGGCTGTGTGATCGATTTTAAAACACCTGTCAGCAACGGGCGTGGCTGAAATAGCCAAATACCCTAACTTAAAAGGGTGTTCACATATACTATATATACAAAATTATCTACATGTTGAACATGAACAGGCTGAACTGGCCCAGTGGCCCACCATCCACCACACAGAAAACACAATGGTAAATATAGACGTGATAACGTGAGATGAGTAATGGTCTGTGGTGAAGACCAGAATGAGATTAAGGTCTGCGTGTCAGATACACATAACCAAAATATTCGGAGACAAAATGATGATCTGAACCAAAGGAATGGTTACAGAGAAAGTGTTTACTGGATATAATACTGATATGAACTACAAGGCAGACCTCATATCTATTCATATCAAATGGTCATGCTTTTGTCTTGCCCACGCAGCACAGGGTTCGCTGAAAGCATTGAGAGAAAGAAAAGACATATGAGAAAAAAAGAGGAGGGAGGACATGCTGTTGGAAGCATAAGGGTGGAGTTTAGCAGAGGAGAGAGAAAAGAGGTTTAGCTCTGCTGAAAGAGATAGAAGGAAAGGATATGTCAGGACAGGGAGAAGAGGCGCAATGCTTAAAGGACATAGAGAAAGAGGACGGTAGAGGCAGGGAGATGAGCTTTGCCAAAAGGACGGAAGGAAAGGGATAGATGGGTTTTTACTTGATGATTTGAGTGACAGGTCCCCAGGGCTCTGTCATCAGGGTCAGAGGGTAGAGTGAGAGGGTGGGATAGAGAGGCACTGAAAGGACGGATGAGCTGAGGGAGAAGTGGAAGGATGGAAAGAGAGATGAACAGGAGGCTGACAAATGACTTTTCCATAAGCAAACAGACAAGCAACGAGGAAAGATCCCAGATTCTGAGATGCCAGACACCCAGTTGCAACCACCTAGGAGAATAGAAACATCTAAAGAAGGGGGAGAGGTGAGTCACAAAATCTGGAGACCCCTCTTTCACCCCTGCATTCCCAAATGGAATCAGCCAAAGTGCCTTGTAATAAAATGTATTAATTAATTAAATGAATTATCCTTGACCCCCCCCCCAGCAAAACCCATGTTATATTAAATCACCACTCACAGAGACAGGGAGACAGACTGATCAAAACACTGACAACTGTTTGACCAAAACGGTTTGACCAAAACACCGGATTCATAGAGAAAGTGAGAATTAACTAATCCATTCACTTCATATATATATAAAAAATGATATGTAAACTCTGTGTGATCACCATAGTTTGGCTATTTTTTTTGCATAGCATTGACTCTGATCACAGTTATTGTCATAGATTCAGATATTATCGCATTAGACTGATCGTATACTTTAGTCATCTTATTTACAGCCTTTTGGGGACCCTCCGGGAGAATTGTCACCCTGAGGCAAAATATTTTAGTGTCCAGAGAGAAAAAAAAGTTAATTCTACACATTTTCCATGGGTTGGAGAGAAAACATAGCAATTTATGTATAATACATTAATGCAATTCTACTCATTTTGCAATGGGGCAGAGAGGATTTTTTCCAGTTTTACAGCTAATTTCCTGCACTTCTACCCCTTTGGCCATGGGGTGGGGAGAATTTTTATTAGTTTAAAATGAGACAATGTCCATACTTACCCATGATGTTGCACAACAATTTAAGTCAATACATCATAGTTTTAGTCAAAGTATGATATATTTGGGGTTGAAATGGGAAATCCGAAGGGGTAACTTCGGAATGTTTTCGTGACAATGCCATGCGTTTCCTCTATGATATGACATGCTAATACTTTTCAGTCTACGTTTATTTTCAGGGCTTGGTTTTATTTGAATGTTACCACCCACCAGCATGTCATTATTTATTAAAATCAGGAACACCTGCAAAGTCCTTCTTTCATGAGTCGCAACTGAGCTGAGCAATATAATACCAAACAGCTTTTTGCTGTAGACGCCTGAGCCATGGAGCAAATTAAAATAGAGGATGCAAACTTGTGTTTTTACACCTCCACCTTTTACCAGCAAATGATCATAATCCATTTTAGTCATTTAGCAGACACTCTTATCCAGAGCCACCTACAGCAGTGAGAACATACATTATCATAATCCATTTTAGTCATTTAGCAGACACTCTTATCCAGAGCCACCTACAGCAGTGAGAGCATACATTATCATAATCCATTTTAGTCATTTAGCAGACACTCTTATCCAGAGCCACCTACAGCAGTGAGAACATACATTATCATAATCAATTTTAGTCATTTAGCAGACACTCTTATCCAGAGCCACCTACAGCAGTGAGAACATACATTATCATAATCCATTTTAGTCATTTAGCGGACACTCTTATCCAGAGCCACCTAGCGGACACTCTTATCCAGAGCCACCTACAGCAGTGAGAACATGCATTATCATAATCCATTTTAGTCATTTAGCAGACACTCTTATCCAGAGCCACCTACAGCAGTGAGAACATACATTATCATACTTTTTTTTCGCACGGTTAGGCAGTGCAGTTAGGCTATCCATATTACCGGAGCTTCATCTTATTATTTTTATCTAGATGGTGGATTTGTGGTTGCAATTTATGGAACATGACAAAATTTTGGAGATAAGAACAGATGGCAAAGTCAAATATACTGGCTTCCCCTAACCATCCGTGGCAAAGTTTTCCCTAAATGCTTATGACAAATCCAGCTCCAGAACCAGCCATAGCCTAGCCAGCTGGCAAATCGTTTCAAAACAGTGTAGCAACAACAGATAACATTAGCTAGCTAGATAAGGTTAGCATGCTCGGTATCTACACTGACAGCTATGTTGTTATTTATCCACTCCACCTGGAAAACATTCCCACCCCCAATCATGAATATGTATTAGCAGCCTGCGCCATTCATTGGCGGTGGAACCTAAATGAGAATTTCTGTTATAGGATAGGAATTTCCATTGAAATACGGGCAGCATTGCCCTTTGGTGGGGGCCTTTAAAGCTAAATTCCCCAAATTCTACCATAACTAATGCCATGTTAATATCATATCTGCGTGAGAATGACTAACACAATCAATTGGGGCCCACTGGAGGGCAGGGCCCCTGGGCACATGCCCTGTGTGCCATGATCACTACAAGTTTAAATAGCTGGCTAGACTAACTATCAAACAAACAATACATATGGCTAATTTCCTAGTGGACAAGGGGCCCTAAGCGACCAGCTTATGTTGCTTATACCTGGAGCCGGTCCGCTGCTTTACCATGCAAACCATTTGACCCAGGTCAATATCTGACCAAGATCAACAGCTTCCAATGATTTTAAATGGATATCAAAGCAAAGGATTCATGAATATAATAATTGTGTTTGTTTACATTAATAAAAGTATGCCAATTTGACCTGTCACTACGGTAGGTCACTCTTTGATTTAGCTAAAGATAGAGCTATTGATCAGGAGGAGTCACACACACACACACACACACACACACACACAGCATATTTGTTTTACTATCCTTGTGGGGGGTTTAAATTCATTTCCATTCAAAATCATATTTCCCCTAACCTTAACCCTAAACCTAATTCTCACCTTAATAGTAGCCCTAACCCTAAACATAACCCCTAAGCTTAAAAGATAATTTGTCCTCGTGGGAAACGTCCCATAAGGGATAATTTTCTATATTTTACTTTCCCTGTGGGGACATCTGGGGATTTCCAGTAGCCACAAGAATAGTAATACAAGCCCACCCACAAAGGTTTCAGACTGAGTAGACACAGTGGTTTCCCCAGTTCTCCAGGGAACAGACACATATAGCTGGAAAGTTTCCCCACATAGGTAGTGGTTCTAACTCCTACACCAACATGCCATCTCAGCTGTGTACTATGATCTATTGGTCACCCTGTAAACCAGTACCATAGTCTCTAACTAAACAATAGCAATACTGTAAACTGTTTTTTCTGTTTCTAGGATTAATGTTACTGCAGCACTCACATCACATACAATGTGTTGATTCCACTGATAACCCCTCACATCAGTTGGAGTATTGCTTGAGATGACATTTCAATACAAAAATTGGCATCACAAGACAACCGTGCAAACTATAAAATGTTCACGGTAACCTAAAAGACAGTCTATGTAACAATCAAACTCTCTGGTGGGACTCTTCAAAATGTCAGTCTCACCATCCTTTCTCCCTGTCTGGATGACAGAGGTCATGGTATGACATGGGCAGAGACACCTCTGAAGGAAGTGGGTCATGTCTACAGGAAGGGCTCTCTGTACTGGGCAGGGGAGGAGAGGACAACAGGAGAGATCTTCCAACAAGGCGTTGACCGATTTTAAGGTTTAAATATTTTTTAGGATGTAGCATTATGAAAAGAGCAAGAAATCATGTGCCACACATGTAGCCTCCCATTTCTCTCTCACACAACACAGAATAATCTATTTTGTGTGTCCAATGATCCATCCTCTGTCCAGTTCCATACATCTAAAAGATGTCAGACATACAGTAAACCGTGTGGTCAATAAATCAATATTCCACAATCCACAGTTGAACGAGCAATAAATTGCACTAAAGAAATGAGACAACATGATTCATTAGTTAGCATGTCTATTGAATGCTGATGTATTTTATAAACAAATTACAATTTGTTTTTAAATCAGTTGGTTGATTAGTATCTAAAATGTAATTTGTGTCTATATTACATCCGGTGCTTGGTAATTTGTGTCTATATTACATACAGTGCTTGCTGTTGTTGTGAGTGGGTATTGCCGGCAAGACTGCAACCCACACCAAGCATGTGACTATGAGGAAATATGACCTAAGTCTTATGAGAGGGGGCCGAGAAAGAGAAAGAATGAGAGAGAAAGATATACAGAGAGAGCGACAGAGTATGTAATGGAAAACAAGATGAGGAAACGACAGCATCAGGGAGACCAGGGAGACACCTCTCCTGTTCACATCTTGTCAACAAGCCAGTAACGTTTCCACTGGAAGGGAATACCAAGACAGGGATAGAGGGGGGAATTCCTGGCAGGGGGCCAAGTTCTACCAATCTTCTTCAGTGGAACAAAAAAAAGAGTGAGTGAGTGAGTGAGTGAGTGAGTGAGTGAGAGAGAGAGACCCACACAAGGGTGACAACCAACAAAATGAGACACATTCATCACAATCCCAACCAACCTCCCCCTCTCTGCACCCCCTTATTGTCATTCCGCTCTTCTTTATCATTCCTTCGTTGCCGTCTCCCCAGACACCCTTCACCCCAGGGCAAAGCAGTTCCCAGACCATGATGTCACTCCCCTCACAGAAAAAGCATGACCTAATCCTCTCGGTGGCCCCTCCCCATTGGGTGTTTTCAAATCCTCCCAGGAAATCCCATAGCCAATCAGACACAGGCCGAAACCCCTCCCCTGCAAATGCAAGCTCAGCAAAGAGCAGGCATAAACCCTCTCAGTGCCGGGCTCAGCTATCCCTGTGTCAGCCATCCCCAGCTCTCAAGAACAAAAAGACCAGGGAAAATATCGTCTGTGCATTTTCATGTGGTGGAAAAAAAACAGTGGTTGGCTGGGTTGAGTTCTAAGATGGCTGCTGAACACCCGGTAGCTTTTGTCAATGGGGAACAGTTTTTGTTGTAGCACCGGCAGTCTATTGGTCTATTAAGCAGGGGCATTGCAGGTAACGGAGCTGTGTGGTGGCTGTATGCTGGGGGGTAAATAGTGTGGCGGCTGGGGGTGAATAGTGTAGATGGAGGCAGTTTCCTTTGTGCTCGCTAAACCCTGTGTTTGTATGGCTTTCAGCAAAGCTATCTATGCACATTCTGTCTGTCTGGGGCAGACTGGACTGGAAAAAGAGAATGGCCGGTCATTCTTCAATGTTCCACGACCACGGGCAAAACAAGACATGAGTGATGGAGACTATCAGGTGCCAACAATATTGGCCTCTGGTCCTGTCCTAGTATCAGTGAGTAATCACTGTTCAGAGGACCACAATGTATAGAAGTAAAAGTACAACTTTTTGTGTTCGGCATACAAATATGTTGAGTCCTGGATGTTGGGCAATGTTGGACTGATATAACTGGTAAAGTGAATGAAAAGGTGTAGAAGTGAAATAGTGAATACATTCTATATCTGTAACACTGGGATAAGGGAGGTCAAATATCATTTCTGGAAGTCTGATAAAGGGCTTGTATTACAAGGCCAAAAGTTTAAAGCTTGGGAGTGGGATTTTAATCAAAAGAAAGAACCTACATGTATAGACAGACTCCCTTTTCCTTTGTAAATGTCAGATTAACAATGGAAAGTTAGTCGGTGTGCAAAAACACTTTATTAAACAGAAGTGTGTGTTCTTGGTTCTGGAGTCAGATCAGAGACACAATGTCATTCAATGATCTCAGTCTAAAAACCGAGTGGGAGGGGGGATAAACCTGGCAGCACTTGATGATTTGAGAACAATTTCCTCAATAATCCCTAAATCCACAAACCAGATGAATTCCTGAAGTCGACCATTTTATAAGGAGCTCTCGAGCAAGCTAGCCCTGAGCCATTTTTGTATTTTTTTAACTTAACAAGGCAAGTCAGTTAAGAACAAATTCTTATTTACAATGACGGCCTACCAAAAGGCAAAAGACCTCCTGCGGGGACAGAGGCCTGGGATTAAAATAAATAAATAACATAAATATAGGACAAAACACACATCACGACAAGAGAGACAACACTACATAAAGAGAAACCTAAGACAACAACATAGCAAGGAAGCAACACATGGCAACACAGCATGGTAGCAACACAACATGGTAGCAGCACAAAACATGGTACAAACATTATTGGGCACAGACAACAGCACAAAGGGCAAGAAGGTAGAGACGACAAAACATCACGCAAAGCAGCCACAACTGTCTGTAAAAGTGTCTATGATTGAGTCTTTGAATGAAGAGATTGAGATAAAACTTCCAGTTTGAGTGTTTGTTGCAGCTCGTTCCAGTCGCTAGCTGCAGCGAACTGAAAAGACGAGACTCAGGGATGTGTGTGCTTTGGGGACCTTTAATAGAATGTGACTGGCAGAACGGGTATTGTATGTGTAGGATGAAGGCTGCAGTAGGTATCACAGATAGGGGGGAGTGAGGCCTAAGAGTGTTTTATAAATAAGCATCAACCAGTGGGTCCTGGGGCGGCAGGGTAGCCTAGTGGTTAGAGCGTTGGACTAGTAACCAAAAGGTTGCAAGTTTGAATCCCCGAGCTGACAAGGTACAAATCTGTCGTTCTGCCCCTGATCAGGCAGTTAACCCACTGTTCCGAGGCCGTCATTGAAAATAAGAATTTGTTCTTAACTGACTTGCCTAGTAAAATAAAGGTAAAAAAAATACAGAGATTACCAGTTTACAGAGGTGTATAGAGTGCAGTGATGTGTCCTATAAGGAGCATTGGCGGCAAATCTGAAGGCCGAATGGTAAAGAACATCTAGCCGCTGGAGAGCACCCTTACCTGCTGATCTATAAATGATGTCTCCGTAATCTAGCATGGGTAGGATGGTCATCTGAATCAGGATAGGTTTGGCAGCTGGGGTGAAAGAGGATTGATTACGATAGAGGAAACCAAGTATAGATTTAACTTTAGCCTGCAACTTTGATATGTGCTGAGAGAAGGACAGTGTACTGTCTAGCCATACTCCCAAGTACTTGTATGCGGTGACTACCTCAAACTCTAAACCCTCAGAGGTAGTAATCACACCTGTGGGGAGAGGGGCATTCTTCTTACCAAACCACATGACCTTTGTTTTGGAGGTGTTCAGAACAAGATTAAGGGTAGAGAAAGCTTGTTGGACACTAAAAAAGCTTTGTTGTAGAGCATTTAACACAAAATCCGGAGAGGGGCCAGCTGAGTAGAAGACTATCATCTGTATATAAATGGACGAGAGAGCTTCCTACTGCCTGAGCTATGTTGTTGATGTAAATTGAGACGAGTGTGGGCCTAGGATTGAGCCTTGGGGTACTCCCTTGGTGACAGGCAGTGGCTGAGACAGCAGATTTTCCGACTTTATTAGACTGCACTCTTTGAGATTGGCCTGGTTTGCTAACTACCTAAGACACCTCAGAGACACCAATATTCCTTAGCCGGCCCACAAAAATGGAATGGTCTACCGTATCAAAAGCTTTGGCCAAGTCAATAAAAATAACAGCACAACATTTCTTAGAATCAAGGGCAATGGTGACATCATTGAGGACCTTTAAGGTTACAGTGACACATCCATAATCTGAGCAGAAACCAGATTGCATACCAGAGAGAATACTATAGACATCAAGAAAGTTTTTCCAACACTTTTGATAAACACGACAAAATAGAAATAGGCCTATAACAGTTAGGATCAGCTTGATCTCCCCTTTAAATAAAGGACAAACCGTGGCTGCCTTCCAAGCAATGGGAACCTCCCCAGAAAGGAGAAACAGGATAAAAAGTTTGGAGATGGCTTGGCGATGATCGGGGCAGCAACCTTAAAGAAGAAATGGTCCAAACCATCTAAACCATTGGGGTCAAGTTTCAGGAGCTCCTCTAGCACCTCAGACTTAGTGACTGCCTAGCGGGGCAGGGGAAAAGAGAGAGAAGCATCGGGGATAGTTGCATTAGAAGGGGTGGGGAGATGAGGAGATGTTGGACGGGCAAGGAGGCATGGCTGAGTCAAATAGGAATCCTGATTTAATGAAGTGGTGATTAAAGAGCTCAGCCATGTGCTCCTTGTCAGTAACAACCACATCATCAACTTTAAGGGACATGGGCAGCTGTGAGGAGGATGGTTTATTTTCCAGGTCTTTAACCGTTTTCCAGAACTTCTTTGGGTTAGACCCACAGAGAGAGAACTTTAAAGTAACTAACTTTGGCCTTCCCGGATAGGTTGAGTGCACTTATTTCTCAGGCTGATCCAGTCAGTCTGAGTATGCGTGTGCCGAGCCTTTTGCCAAATGCAATTCTTGAGGTGGAGTAACTCTGCAAGATCACGGTCAAACCAGGGGCTGAACCTGGTTTTTATTCTAATTTTCTTTATGGGGGTGTGTTTGTTAACAATACCACTGAAAATATCAAAAACGAAGGTCCAAGAGTCTTTGACAGAGGGGATCAAGCTGATTCTATACCATTTTACAGAGGCCTGTCATGAAGGAAGGCTTGCTCATGAAGGTTCTTTAGCAAGCGTCTATGACAAATCAGGACAGGTCACTTCACTGAGCAGCCATAGCCACAACCAGAGCCCTAAGAATAGCCAGCTGCAACTGCCAAAGCTAGCCATTGGCCCTAGAGATAAGAACTGTGGGGAAAGCTAGGCCTAGGCTAGGAGATAAGCCAAAAGCTAACCAAATAATTTATTTGGAATTTGCTCTGGACTAATATAATATATTCAGGTGAGAAAAGCCAGAGAAAGGAAACAGACATTGTCTCTGACCCCTACAAGCTCCTCAAGGACAACTAGATAAAAGGATGACAGAGAGTAATAGCAGAGGAGGAGAAAAATGGGTGATTGAATGATGGAGGAGGAGGTTGAAGAGAGAAAAGAAAATGGTGATAGAGTGATGGAGGATGAAGAGAAGGAGAGGAAAGAGGGGAAGGAGGGAGGAGAAAGGAGAAGCACCCAGTGTTCACCCTTTAAGAGTCATTTCCCTTCCTCCTTTACTCAACATCTGTCTAACAAATCTCCACATCCGTCCTCGACAGCCTTTCATTTGTACACAGCCTGTTCCTCCTGCTGCTCTACAGAAATGAAACACAGAGATGAAACACAGAGATGAAATACAGAGATGAAATACAGAGCAGGCCGGTGAGCCGGGGGAGTCAGGCAGATTTAATCCTGTCGGGAGGATGTGATGTTTAATTTCTTCAGCCTCTCTGATGATGACATTGGTTGTCTTAGTATAAACCAGGTTACTGTCTTCCCACACACCTGCTGTACGCGTGATCTCCTCTCCTCTGTTCCACTTTATCTTCTCCTCTCTCCTCCACTCACTTACCCTCCACCCATCTCATCCCTCTGCTCTCACCTCTCCTCCACTCACTTACCCTCCACCCATCTCATCCCTCTGCTCTCACCTCTCCTCCACTCACTTACCCTCCACCCATCTCATCCCTCTGCTCTCACCTCTCCTCCACTCACTTACCCTCCACCCATCTCATCCCTCTGCTCTCACCTCTCCTCCACTCACTTTCTCCTCTCCTCTCCTCTCCTCTCCTCTCCTCTCCTCTTCTCTTCTCCTCCCGCAACCATTTTAAGGTGGCTAACAACACATCCATTACTTTCTGCCTGGTGTTAACTATCACTGAAACAATACCACATTCAGTTACATCTAAAGTAGACACCTTACATAAAGTATAGTTTCATAACCTTACAATATCAATGTCACACAGAAATGTATAGAAGGGGATTTATTGTACTGTACATGGAGGTGTACATTTTATGATCTGATCAGGTTTCGGCTCCTATTCTGAGTATTCGTGTCTGCTTCAAAAGGAATGCACCTGTTGTATCAGAGTGTATGATGTGATTTAAATGAGGAAGCTCCTGCACACAGCTTGCAAATGCTCACTATTATGAACATTCCAACCACACTTAATTTCGCCTCCTCAATCACACACTAAAGGAAAACTCCACAAAAAAAACTATATTTTGGTATTTGTTTCATTAGCCAATGTTGATATCGTCCCAAATGTTTTGCATGTCAGCAATCAAGTTTAAGATAATTACATTTCAAAATACAGAACTCTGTCCTGCATTATTCACTTTGCATCATATGATGAGAAAGTGACAATGGAAAAGAGTATTTAAACAACATGTGTGAAGTCTGCTTTATGTAAACAAAAAAAATAACTCATAAGCTACAGTTCACCATAGTATTCTCCAAAAGCCATGGAAGACACCCATTCACAGCTTTGTGATTATAGGACCCGCTATTTATAAATTGTGACCAATTTCCCCTAAGAGGGTCTGCCTGTCGTTGGATAACATGCTTATCTGACAACTCACAAGGCAGGCACACACATACAGAGAGAAAAGCTGGAGTCAGTGAACACAGGCGGAGCACTGTATCACAGCGACACTGAAAGCTTCTCTACATCCCTAATCTAGTTGATTCATACTGTGGCGTACTCTCTGTACACTGCACCCAGGCTACATAGAGCCTGACACACTGCAAACAGAGCAGTCACATAGCAGAGAGGCTGGGAAATCATGCTTAGGGTGGACAAGGAGTTATGATCAAAGTCAGACATGGGGAGTTAGAGAGACACAGGCAGAGTGAGGGAGAGTCAGTACTGTGACAGCCTGAATACAGTCAACGTGTGTACTAGACTCGACAATGTACACTTCTGCACACTGGGTGAGGGGTAGACAAACAAAAAAAGATTGTATAGAGCACCACATCAGTAAACACATACTGTCACATTAAAGGGACACACAGTAGAGACATGGTCTAAGTTCATAAACACATAGTCCAGAATGAATTTGAACAATGCTTGTCAGGCTAAGTCATCTGTAATATTTCTGGTCACGAAAGTGAGAAAAGCAGACATGGAAACAAGGTTTAAAAATAAGGAAGTGATTTCACAGGCCCACCCAAACCACCCTTCGGTCTAGTCTGTGATGCTAACATGCTATCTGCTATCACTTCTCCATTAGTAAGCAAATACATCCAACTCTCGTCGAGTGAACGGTATTCATAACTAAACTGCGAATTTTAAGCAAGTTGTTTCAATAGATGTAGAAATACAGGAACATAGTTCTGGAACTGCAACCAAGAGGAACCAAGTACCCCAACGACTCCACTACAGACCACACAACTGCCCATCCGAGCCTTTACGTACATCCATCCAACAAAAGGACTTACTTCTTGCCCTTGATGTGATTCCTGTTTCGCTGGTCCCTTCGTAACATGTCTCCCTTCAGAGACAAGGCCTTGCTATGACAGTCAGGAAACAGGCTCATCTTAACAGCAGCGTATTGAACAGATAATCTATAGAGTAGAGAGGAAACCTTCCGCTACTAAACCACACCACCACACAGCAGCACTGTCACAACCATGAATATCTTCCTCTCTTTCTCTCACACTGCAGCTGCATTCTGGTGCCTCTTTTTTTCTTTTTTAGTCATGTGTTTCCTGTCCCTGCCCTCGCTCTCCCAGCTTCCTTTGGGAGTAGTGGTGACCCTGTGACATCATAGCCTTTCCCTTCCCTCCCTTCATCCCTGGCCTCAGTCAAATACAACTGGTTTCTCACAGCCAGCTAACTACAGCACACAAACACATATCCTATTCATCAAAGACAATACAGGCTAGCAGATCGATTAAAACCCCTTAACAGTTTCTGTTTCAGTTTACCAACCTTTTCCTGCGACTCTGGTTCCATTCCATTTTGGATGGAGGAGAGAGGAGACGGAAGCCCCTCGGCGAATCAGGTGATGGTTTAGAAGGAGATAACATTTCCTTTAGCCAATTAAGACGATCCTTGAAGAGGAGTCTGTGTCCTAATAGGAATCCTAATTCAGGTGATCTTTACAAAGGAAATGGTGTCTCTTTGTTAAGAGCCTCTGTGGGCAACCTTGTAGCTACCGCAGCACAGAAAGAAAATGTTTTAGGCAGGACACAGAACAGACCTATGAGGATGAGCATACTAGTCTAGCACTGGTACTTTCAAGTTTCACTTCCTTACTGATCCTCCTACCAAATCCCTACTTTCAAAACACAAGTTTCACATCAGCAGCATGGTCAGGAGGGAAAGGCCACAGAGCCTAACAATTCAAAGCAAAGAGAGTGGGTGTCTTAAATAGTTGCCACAGAGCCATACAGTACAGCTATAGTATACACTATTATATAATACATCATCATGTTTTGTTAAGGATTTAATCTGCTGTGCTATCCATCAGTTACGACAGATCATGTCACATGAGCACCATTATACCACATCAGTAATATGAAAAATAACACACTGATATTTAAGGCCATGCAACGAACAGAATCCTCTTTCTAACTCCCTTCTGGCACATCTTTTAAGATAAGTCTAGTGGTTATAAATATGGTGTATGGCTATTTACAATGATGAAATAGCCATACACCATAAGGTGAGTCCTCATTCTTAAAGAGGCAGAGACAAAGAGAGAAAAACAGAGACAGAGAGAAAGAGAAACAGAAATGAGAGGCAGAGCGAGAGAGAGAGAGAGAGAGAGAGAGAGAGAGAGAAGAATGTGCCTTAAGAAAGGAAAGGCTCTGGGGGGTTTCTGTTGCATGTCCTTGAGAAATTGACTTCTTTCAGCCTTGGAGGAGTGTGTGTGTGTACAGGAGTGTGTTAGTGTGTGTGTCTGTGTGCATATACTGTATGAGCATACATGTCTGACCAGCCAGGTATTGATTGAACCTGGGTCATCCGTGTGGCAGTACTGTACAGTACAGTACTGTATAGTATTTGTGTGTGTGACCTGCAGGGTTACCAATGTGCTGACACAACAACAGAGCTTGCTGTCTGTTTTTTTGCCATTGGGGGCAGCAGAGCAAGCTGGCAGAAACAGTTACAGGACCTCACTCTCTCAAGAGAATATCATTTGTCTGACTTTTGATAGACCATGAAATGATAACTCCTATGAATGAGTATGTAAACAATAATATTTTTATATTTCATAAAACGGCAGAAGTCCAGAAGTACGTCCTGTCCTTGCAGAAACAGCTCCTCAGTTCATTTGAATCATAACACTCAAAGATTCCTCAAACACAAAAATCTGTCTCAGTTTCACTTTTACTTTAGAGTTTGACTTCGCTTTACATGAAGTATTCGCCATGATATCTTCAATGAAATCGCTGAAACTACAACTTTCCGAAATACAGCTGCGCGTAAAAAGCCTTACAGCAACTCCTCTGATCGTCAAGGCGAGAATGGAGTTCCCTGTGCGTGCGATTACAACCAAGGAATTGTAGTCCAAAAACAAACCATTACATACTGGCGTTTACCTCAGCTCATTGGCTATCTACCCAGCTAGATTTCAAGAAGATCAGTGGTCATTGGGCAGAAATATAGTCAAACAATGAAGCTTCGTTAAAATTATTGGTGCGTAAGGTAGTCATTTATCGTTATCTTCAAATCAGCTCACTTCGGTCAATACTACCCGCAAAAAAAAAAAATGTTATTTGGGTGTGTTGCAAACATCCAGAGGAATGCACTGAAACCCACCATGGCTAGATAAACGATTGTTTACATGGGCGAATCACGCCGAATGCTCCGTAAAAAATTGATAGAGATGGAATTCACGGCACAAACAGTTTACAACATGTTTTGATTTAGGCTATAAAAATGGATTTTATCAAAGAAAACGGCACTTCATTTGATCAATGGGACACTCAAGAAGAGAAGTAAGAGCAAGATATCAGAATGTAAGTCATAATTTTACCTTCAGATGTGAATGTGTAAAAACTGTCATAGCGGAAAATGTTTCTGTTCTTGATTGCTCTTCTCAAACAAAAGCATGGGATTTGTTCTCTGTAATAGCTATTTTAAAATTGGAAAACGTAGTTTGATTACCATGATTCTATTCTTTTGAAGGGTGTAAGACACTTGCATTTTCAAGAATGTTTAATGTTACGAAGTTGTATTTTTAGTTGTCACTCAGAAATTTCCCCTGATGTTGGTCCCTGTACGGGGATCGCAGCCATAACCGGTTAAAGTCCTTCCACTGAGGGCCATCCAAAGAGTCAAGTAGTAGAGATCCAATTCTTGAGGGAGAACCGAAACATCAGTCAATGCCATGGATGCCTGCCTAACAGACTCAGTACACTACCAGAAGGAAACTTGTAAACTGGACTCTATCATCGATTGTAACATAAAACGCCTCTCTCTGAGTTCTGGGAGTGGGGTCAACAGCAAAATCTCCTTACCGGCTGTTAAAAGCATGAATGAAAACTCAATAAAGCTAAACGCATGGTTCTGAGCGGTAGGCTTTGTGGTCTCTGGTTTCTCATGGTGAGCCCTGGGACTGCCCCATGCTGAGAGAGTTGGAGGAGGATTGACTAATAGGAACAGGTTGCTCCGTGAGAGCGCCACAGTATTTTCCCATGAAGCTGCTGTTCCTGCTGCCACTGGCTCTGAACAGCGCACACACACACACACACAACTGGCGTTCTGTGAGGACCATGGAGTTTTTCCACCCCTGAGAATCCCAACAGCCTCCAAATAATCCATTCCAGCTATTTTCCCCCATTTAGTTTATTTTTATCTGCCATTCTAGCACTCACTGAGCTTTCAGTTCTACTTGGGGACCAACTAGCTGACGGGATGGTTGGAGTGTGTTTTCGTGATTTTCTTATGTTTAGCCCGAACCCTCTTTTTCCTTCTGTGTTGCTTGGGGGGAGTAGGGGGACGCAGGCGGCTTTCAATAGACGTCTCAGATCAGGAAAGCCATCTTAACCCCCCCTTTTTCCTTTACCATGACAATCCCTCCCTCCCCAAGGGGAGGATCAGAAATCTATTACCTCCATATTCTAGACAGACAGGGAGAATTAGAATGTGACAGCATACATGTTAGCCCTGAGCTATTCTATCTGTAGGAAGCAGTTACTGTTTTTTTATTTGTTGTGTTATTGAACTGATAGGACAGTGAAGGGAAGACAGGAAAGGTAAAAGAAATGCAAGTCAGAAAGGCAGTGTGTGGAAGTCGACAAGCCACAAGTTACACAGTTGTAGTAGTGGTAAAACGTGTGTCTGACTTGTATGTCCCAACAGGGTCGATGACAGCCAGGTCTTCTCAAAGTAACATTCAGTAGAGAAGGAGTTCTTACATTCCACCCACACGGGGCTCAGGTGTGAATTACATTTGTGTGAAAGAAATGTGACCTCTTTTCTGTTCTAGCCTCTTCGCAACATACAGTGCCTTGCGAAAGTATTCGGCCCCCTTGAACTTTGCGACCTTTTGCCACATTTCAGGCTTCAAACATAAAGATATAAAACAGAATTTTTTGTGTGAAGAATCAACAACAACATACCCCAAGCGACTTACAGCTGTAATCGCAGCAAAAGGTGGCGCTACAAAGTATTAACTTAAGGGGGCTGAATAATTTTGCACGCCCAATTTTTCAGTTTTTGATTTGTTAAAAAAGTTTGAAATATCCAATAAATGTCGTTCCACTTCATGATTGTGTCCCACTTGTTGTTGATTCTTCACAAAAAAATACAGTTTTATATCTTTATGTTTGAAGCCTGAAATGTGGCAAAAGGTCGCAAAGTTCAAGGGGGCCGAATACTTTCGCAAGGCACTGTATATATTAGGAACACACACACACACACAAACACACCCTACCCCCTCCCTTACCCCCCATCGAAAGCCAGCACTGTGGAGTAGCCAGATGTGTCTCTCCCTCTCATCTCTGGCCCATCTGTATACTCTCTGACTGTCACACACAAACGCACGAGCACACAAAAAACTCAAAAACCCTTTTTCGCCTCTCTCCAGTGACCCAGATGTCCTCATCCTCAGATCTCCCGTTGTGTCATCCAGCAGTGCTGTGAGTCACTAACGCAACACCAAGCACCCAGGCCAATTTTCCACACAGAAAAGAGAAACCCCACTAGCAGACTTAGCAGAATGAGAACAGTGATCTTGACTCAGAAAAGGTTGGTGGCCACTGTTCTAGAGTTTTCCCGGTTAACACTATCAACATTTCCCTTTACTGTGGCAATTGTGATCGATTCAATGCAATATTTAACCATTTACCACCACGTAACATACTGAAATAAAACAAACTATACAAAAGACAATGTTGTAGGCAGAATGAATCAGGGTAGGAATCTATTGCATTGACACACACTACTCAGCCTGTACACAACACTATAGTGCCCTCAAAGCTCAACACTAAGGACCCTGGGACGAAACACCTCCCTCTGCCACTGGATACTGGACTTCCTGACGGACCGCCCCCATGTGATAAGGGTAGGTAACAACCCATCTGCCACGCCAATCCTCAACACGGGGTTCCTCAGTGTGTGTGCTCAGTCCCCTTCTGTACTTCCTGTTCACCCAAGACTGCACGGCCAAGCACGACTATAACACCTTCAAATTAATGACACAGTGACAGGCCTGATCACCGCCAACGATGAGACATCCCATACAGAGGAGGTCAGAGACCTGGCAGTGTGGTGAGAGCATCCTGACTGGTTGCATCACTGCCTGGTATGGCAACTGCTCGGCCTCCAACCGCAAATCACTACAGAGGGTAGTGCGTACGGCCTAGTACATATCACTGGGGCCAAAGCTTCCTGTCATCCAGGACCTCTATACTAGGCGGTGTCTTAGGAAGGCCCTAAAAATGGCCAATTACTCCAGACACTCTAGTCATAAACGGTTCTCTCTGCTACCGCATGGCAAGCGGTACCAGAGCACCAAGTCTAGGTCCAAAAGGCTTCTTAACAGCTTCTACCCCCAAGCCGTAAGACTCCTGAACAGCTAAACAAATGGCTACCCAGACTATTTGCATTGACCCTCCCCCATTTTTACACTGCTGTTTATTATCTATGCATAGTCATTTTACCTCTACCTACATGTACATCTTACCTCAATTACCTCGACTAACCTGTCCCTATCCCGCACAATCCCCTATAGATAGCCTCGTTAATGTTATTTTATTGTTTATTTAACTAGGCAAGTCAGTTAAGAACTAATTCTTAATGACAGCCTAGGAACAGTGGGTTTAACTGCCTGTTCAGGGGCAGAACAACAGATTTGTACCTTGTCAGCTCAGGGATTTGAACTTGCAACCTTTCGGTTACAAGTCCAACACTCTAACCACTAGGCTCCCCTGCCACCCCAAAAACTGTTCTTTTTAAAATGTTCTTATTTTTTCTCCTTTTTTTCAGTTTATTTAGTAAATACCTTAACACTTTTTCTTAAAACTGCATTGTTGGGCCTCCCGGGTGGCGCAGTGGACAAGGGCGCTGTACTGCAGCGTCAGCTGTGCCACCAGAGACTCTTGGTTTGCGCCCAGGCTCTGTCGTAACCGGCCGCGACCGGGAGGTCCGTGGGGCGACGCACAATTGGTCTAGCGTCGCCCGGGTTAGGGAGGGGTTGGCCGGTAGGGATATCCTTGTCTCATCGCGCACCAGCGACTCCTGTGGCGGGCCGGGTGCAGTGCGCGCTAACCAAGGTTGCCAGGTGCATGGTGTTTCCTCCGACACATTGGTGCGGCTGGCTTCCGGGTTGGATGCGCGCTGTGTTAAGAAGCAGTGCGGCTTGGTTGGGTTGTGTATCGGAGGACACATGACTTTCAACCTTCGTCTCTCCCGAGCCCGTACGGGAGTTGTAGCGATGAGACAAGATAGTAGCTACTAAACAATTGGATACCACGAAATTGGGGAGAAAATGGGGTAAAAACGAAATAAATAAAAAAGTCCAAAACTGCTCATTATGAATAAGACAAGTAGCATGAACATCAGTTGTCTGTCAAAAGATTGACAGGAGAAGAGACTGACTGATCAGTGAGAGGAGACAGCAGCACTCACCTGAAGCATACAGTGTGCCAGTCATTGTTGAGTGCCTGGAGATACTGTTCATCATAGATCCGTTGTCTGCATCCCGCACACACGGGCAAGCTTCTGCCAGCTGCAATACATGACACACACACACAGTTAGTGGACAGATCAAAGGACAACATGTGCACTAGCTTCACAGTTTGCATGGCTCATATACGGTGCATTCGGAAAGTATTCAGACCCCTTCCCTTTTTCCACATTTCCATATTCTAAAATTGATTAATGTTTTTCCTCATCAATCTACACATAATACCCCTTAATGACAAAGAGAAGCAATGATTTCAGAAATGTTTGCAAATTTATACAAAATAAAAACAGAAATACCTTATTTACATAAGTATGAAGACCCTTTGCTATGAGACTCAAAATTGAGCTCAGGTGCATCCTGTTTCCATTGATCAACCTTGAGATGTTTCTACAACTTAATTGGAATCCTCCTGTGGTAAATTAAATTGATTGGACATGATTTGAAAAAAGGCACACACCTGTCTATAAGGTCCAACAGTTGACAGTGCATGTCAGAGCAAAAACCAAGCCATGAGGTCGAAGAAATTGTCCATAGACAGGATTGTGTCGAGACACAGATCTGGGGAAGGGTACCAAAACATTTCTGCAGCCTTGAAGGTCCCCAAGAACACACTGGCTCCATAATTCTTAAATGGGAGAAGTTTGGAACCAAAAAGACTTTTCCTAGAGCTAAACCCGTCCAAACTGAGCAATCGGGGGAGAAGGGCTCCAGAATCTAATGGTAACTCTGACAGGGCTCCAGAATTCCTCAGTTAAGATGGGAAAACCTTCTGGAAGGACAACCATCTCTGCAGAACTACACCAATCAGGCCTTCATGGTAGAGTGCCCAGAAGGAAGTCACTCCCCAGTAAAAGGCACGACAGCCCGCTTGGAGCTTGACAAAAGGCACCAAGGACTCTCAGACCTTGAGAAACCAGATTCTTTGGTCTGATAAAACTAAGATTGAACTCTTTGGCCTGAATACCAAGCGTCACGTCTGGAGGACGCCTGGCACCATCCCTACGGTGATGCGCGATGGTGGCAGCATCATGCTATGAGGATGTTTTTCAGGGACTGTGAGACAAGTCAGGATCGAGGGAAAGATGAACAGAGCAAAGTACAGAGAGATCCTTGATGAAAACCTGCTCCAGAGCACTCAGGACCTAAGACTGGGGCAAAGGTTGACCTTCCAACAGGACAACAACTCTAAGCACACAGCCAAGACAATGCATGGGTTTGCTTCTGGACAAGTCTCTGAATGTCCTTGAGTGGTCCGGCCAGAGCCCGGACTTGAACCCGAACAAACATCTCTGGAGAGACCTGAAAATAGCTGTGCAGCAACGTAACTCATCCAACATGACAGAGCTTGAGAGGATCTGCAGAGAAAAATGGGAGAAACTCCCCAAATACAGATGTGCCACGCTTGTAGCGTCATACCCAAGAAAACTCAAGGCTGTAATCACTGCCAAAGGTGCTTCAACAAATTACTGAGTAAAGGGTCTGAATAGTTATCTAAATGTGATATTTCAGTTTTTATATTTTTATACATTTGCACACAAAAAAAATGTAAACCTGTTTTTTTTTGCTTTGTCATTATGGGGTATTGGGTGTAGAATGATGAGGGGGGGAAACAATTTATTCCATTTTAGAATAAGGCTGTAACATAACAAAATGTGGAAAGAATCGAGGGGTCTGAATACTTATCACTACTGGTGATGGAGTATGTCAATATATTATTGATCAAGGGTTGATAGCTCTGTTTCAGTGGAAAATGCTTTAAAAAGCCTGACAAGTACTCAAAAGCGAGTCTTCAACTATATTTCTGGTTAACTTAATAGATTTTTTTTGTTCAATGCACATGTCACTGCCAGACAAACGTAATAATGTAAGATTACTGTTGACGCCAAATGACACATACTTTCTATACAAACTAAACCATAGCACCAGTTAGACAGCTAAAAATAGTTCTCATCAAATGACCCTCAGTAGCTTCAAGGCACAAAATCACCAAATTTCATAATGGAGGGAAATTATACTCATTTAAGATAAGCTGAATGTTAGAAATGTGGGATATTTTCAGGGGCTTTTGCAAATGTGGCTTTTATCTTTTACTACAGTTCTTAGAAGCAGAGCTTTGGGGTGGTGGATTAACACAGAAGAACCACATTAATGTATTCTATGCTGCTTTTACTTGTGGGAGGATGTAGGTGTGCGTGTGCGTGTGTTTAGAATGACCACAAGAGCATTTGTTTTCCCTGTAAATCCAGAATGAGAAAAGTGTGGATGTGGTAATCACACAGGAACATGGTGTTAGAAAAAAATGACTATTTATTTGTAGAGGATGAATAAGATGAACCACAACATAAGATTATGTTCATATGTGAGCAATGGAAAGTTTCATCTGAGAGAGAAAGAGGGGAGAAAGCAAAGGAGTGAGAGGGAGTCAGAGAGAAATATTGACAGAGCGAGACGAGAGAACAGCGAGCAAGAGCCAGAAAGCTGCCACAAAGTGCTCGGATCTTCATAAATCGGTTTCCTCGTTTTACGTTTGTCATTGTGACTTGTCACTGCATTTTAGGGTTCAGTGAGTCCATTCAACCTTATTCCAGAGGTCTTGGCAGCCCTTAAAAAGTTATTGGCTTCATCACAAATGGCACCCTATTACCTATATAATGCACTACATTTGACCAGAGACCTATGGGCCCTATTCCCTATGTCAGTGTTTCCCAACCCTGGTCCTTGGATACCCCCAATAGTACACATTTTTATTGAAACCCTGGACAAGCACACCTGATTCAACGTGTCAACTAATCATCAGGCCCTCAATGAGCTGAATGAGGTGTGTTTGACCAGGGCTACAACACTAAGGCGTACTGTTGTGCTTGAGGACCAGGGTTTGGATACATTTCCCTATATAGTGCACTACTTTGACCAGAGTTCTATGGGCCCTGGACAAAACGAGTGCTCTATAAAGGGAATAAGGTGCCATTTGGGACATACACCTAGATATAGTGGGGTCCAAAATTATTGACGCCATTAATAAAGATGACCAATAGTGACTGTATAAAATAAAAAAATACAAATACTGAGCTATATTGTAAAAAACAAATAACTTGGGAAATCGTGTTCTTTTATAATAATATAATTGCTCAGAGAAAGAGATTTTGTTTAACAAGTAATAATTCATACCACCATGATATGCTAACCTCTCGTTATTGTCAATGGTGAGAGGTTAGCATCTTGGGGGTAATTTTATTTGTCACATGCTTTGTAACTCAACAGGTGTAGAAGAACAGTGAAATTATTACTTACAGGTCCTTCCAAAAAATGCAGAGAAAGAAAATTACAAAATAATAGATAAGTAATAATAAATACACAATGAGTAATGACAAATTGGTTATATAGAGTACCAGTTAAGCATTTGGACACACCTACTCATTCAAATGTTTTTCTTTATTTTTTACTATTGTCTGGATTGTAGAATAATAGTTAAGACATCAAAACTATAAAATAACACATATGGAATCATGTAGTACCCAATAAAGTGTTAAACAAATCAAAATATATTTTATATTTGAGATTCTTCAAAGTAGCCACCCTTTGCCTTGATGACAGCTTGGCACACTCTTTGCATTCTCTCAACCAGCTTCACCTGGAATGCTTTTCCAATAACCTTGAAGGAGTTCCCACATATGCCGAGCACTTGTTGACTGCTTTTCCTTCCCTCTGCTGTCCAACTCATCCCAAACCATCTCAAGTGGGTTGTCGGGGGATTGTGGAGGCCAGGTCATCTGATGCAGCACTCCATCACTCTCCCTTTTCATCATATAGCCCTCACACAACCATATAGCCCTCACACAGCCAGTGTGACGGGTCATTGTCCTGTTGAAAAACAAATGATTGTTCCACTAAGCAGATGGGATGGTGTATCGATCTAGAATGCTGTGGTAGCCATGCTGGTTAAGTGTGCCTTGAATTCTAAATAAATCACTGACAGTGTCACCAGCAAAGCACCCCCACACCTCCTCCTCCATGCTTCACGGGTGGGGAACCACACGCGGAGATCATCCTTTCACCTACTTCGCGTCTCATAAAGACATGGCGGTTGGAACCAAAAATCTCAAAATTTGGACTCATCAGACCGAAGGACAGATTTCCACCTGTCTAATGTCCATTGCTCGTGTTTCTTGACCCAAGCAAGTCTCTTCTTATTATTGGTGTCCTTTAGAAGTGGTTTCTGTGCAACAATTTGACCATGAAGGCCTGATTCACACAGTATCCTCTGAACAGTTGATGTTGAGATGTGTCTGTTACTTGAACTCTAAAGTATTTATTTGTGCTGCAATTTCTGAGGCTGGTAACTCTAATGAACTTAACTCTGGGTCTTCCTTTCCTGTGATGGTGCTCATGAAAGCCAGTTTCATTATAGCACTTGATGATTTATACGACTGCCCTTACAAAGTTCTTGAAATGTTCCGGATTGACTGACCTCCATGATGGACTGTTGTTTCTCTTTGCTTATTTGAGCTGTTGTTGCCATAATATGGATTTGGTCTTTCACCAAATAGGGCTATCTTCTGTATACTCCCCTACCTTGTTACAACACAACTGATTTTATCAAATACAAGAAGGAAAGATATTACACAAATTACCTTTTAACAAGGCACACCTGTTAATTGAAATGCATTTGAGTGACTACCGTAATTGTACAATCTTCTAAATTGCATTACTTTGGCAGTTAGTGGAAGAGCAGTTCAATGCTCCAGCTGATCTTACAATGGAAACCTGATCTTGCAGCGAAATATCTGGTCGATCTTTTCTTTTTCACAAATGTTATAGTGTAGGCTATATAATTTGCCTCCCCTAAGTCATTGACAGTATTATGTATACTCAACTTCCAAAATATAGTGCACTATAAATGGGATAGGGTGCCATTTGGGACACACACAAGATATTTGCTGGGCAATGGGTCCCTTCCCCTGCAGTGGTCCAATATTAGGAAGTCAGCGCTGGAGTAGTTGTATTGATTGTATTGGCCAACACATCTACTCTGCACTAATGGCCCTCTCCCAGCCTCTCTCTGACTGATCTGCTTTCCCTGATGACCGCTGGTGCTACGTCTCAAGAGGACCAGACTCCAGTCCATCACAAACTGATACACAGACACATGGAGTCAGCAGCACTAGTCAGATGCCCTGTCTCTGTCACAACTCACATAGACGCAGGCAGGCGCGCATGCACACACACACACATTATGCATGTGCATGCACAAACACACAGCGCACACACACACACACTTGTATGGGCGCACACACATTTACTCAGCTCTGATAAAGGGTGACACTCGAGTTCGGTTGCAGTCATTCACGCTGATATGAGCTAAACATTCTGTAATCAAATCAAATTGAATGTTATTGGTCACATACACATGTTTGGCAGATGTTATTGCGGGTGTAGCAAAATATTTGTGTTTCTAGCTCCAACAGTGCAATAATATCTAACAATTTCACAACAATACACACAAATCTAAAGGAATGGAATTAAGAATATATAAATATATGAATGGGCAATGTCGGAGCAGCATTAGAGTAGAATACAGTATATACACATATGAGATATGATATGAAATATGTAAACATTATTAAAGTGACTAGTGTTAGTGTTCCATTATTAAAGTGGCCAATTACTTCAAGTCTAAGTATATAGGGCAGCTGCCTGGCTGTTTAACAGTCTGATGGCCTTAAATTGAAGCTGGTTTTTAGTCTCGCGGTCCCGGCTTTGATGCACTTGTACTGACCTCGCCTTCTGGATGATAGTGGGGTGAACAGCCAGTGGCTCGGGTGGTTGTTGTCCTTGATGATCTTTTTGGCCTTCCTGTGACATTGGGTGCTGTAGGTGTCCTGGAGGGCAGGTAGTTTGCCCCCGGTGATGCATTGGGCAGACCGTACCACCCTCTGGTGAGCACTGCGGTTGCGGGCGGTGCAATTGCCATACCGGACGGTGATACAGCCTGACAGGATGCTCTCAATTGTGCATCTGTAAAAGTTTGTGAGGGTTTTAGGTGCCAAAACAAATTTCTTCAGCCTCCTGATGTTGAAGAGGCACTGTTGCGTCAATGTGGATAGGGGGTTGCTCCCTCTGCTGTTTCCTGAAGTCCACGATCAGCTCCTTTGTTTTGTTGACGTTGAGTGTGAGGTTATTTTCCTGGCAGCACAATCCCAGGGCCATCACCTCCTCCCTGTAGGCTGTCTCATCATTGTTGGTTATCAGGCCTGATGCTGTGTGTCAGTGTCACACAATGCAAGGCCCAAGTTCATACCATTTTCATCTCTGAACAAAATCTGATTTCAACAACCTGTTAAGTGAACCTGCATTAGTAGGAATATACTACTAGTAATTGTACACCCTTCTAGTGGCATTACTTTGACAATTAGTGGAAGAGCAGTTTAATGCTCCAGTTGATCTTACTATGGAAACCAGATCCTGCAAAGGAATTTCTGGTCGATTACCCCTCCTGTGAGGACCCAGTAACAACATTGTCCAATCGGATATTTAGGCACCCTATCCTGTTGATATTACTAGGCTACTTGTCATAGACAAGTTTCCTACCTATCCTTTTTCATAAATGTTATATTGTAGGCTACATTATTTTGTATATCCAACTTCCACAATATAGGCTAGTGAGCTAGCTAAAGTATCCGTGGAACTAGTTACATTGCAACTAGGCTAAACGAGGTCATGGATTCACAGGAATGGAATGCCAAGAAAGGGTATTGATTATTTAAAAGAAAGTCTAACTATCAGTTTTGAAGTTGTGTTGTTGTGGGTCAGAGCAGTGCTGTGGTTTCAATGTCCCATGTAATTTGCATTTAATTAGACTGAACTAACCAAAACATTAACAGTTCTAATACCCAAATTATTATACTTCTAAACACCATCCCGGCCGTGTTAAAATTATGCAGTGGGCCTGTGTTACTCGGAAATAAAATAGAACGACTACCTACTTGTGTTATTGCAGCAAAACAAGGACATTCTTTATTGAGCATTCTCAAAGAATACATGTCACCAATCTCACCCTCCAAAAATACCATAAACAATATATCTATTGTGTTGTTTATTATGAATTCATTGTAGCATCTCTGTTATCGAGCGATGAAGGGTTCACTACACTAGCTCTAATAACATCTCTCGCTCGCCCTGACACGTTTCAAGACACCCGCTATCGTCTTTCCAGAGAAAAACTGCGTATCGAAAACTTGAACTCACCTTCCTCCTCTCCCATACGTTCGTCCTTCCAGTTACAACAGAACAGCATCAACCTCATTCACTCTCCGACTCGGAGCTCTATGAGAGCCTGCCTCTGATAAACAGATAACCGGTCTAGTAGTGTTGTGTGTGTATATATGCAGCCCGCTGGACGCCCCTTACAGCTTGACACTACTTCGAAAGATATTCTGCGATTCATTCGAAGAAGAGAGGATGGACGAATTAAAACATTCCGGCAGGGGACAGGAAGCTATGGGTTGGCCAACCGACAACAATCCCTGGAATTTTTGTCTGCGCAGCAAAAGCACAAACACAAGCAACTGAGGGCAGAGGAAGGGATGCGCAGTGCACCCATCACAGAAATGAGCTGTATCATCTCGTCTATGAGAACAGGCTGGAATAGGCTAGTTGCATTAATAAAAGACTAGCCTACCTTCAGCCATTTTAAAGTTCTTGAATAACATTTGAGCCATTGATTCATTTTGATATGTTGGTGCAGTTTTGGTGCAGATGGAAAAACGCTGATGCCTGGGCACAAATGTGTATTCATTAAAACAATTTTATTTAGTTTTTTTACTGAAGCAAATAAAAGGTCGGTATTGCTGGGCACAAGTCAAATGTGCTGTGAAAATGAAAAAGTACAAAACCCCATAATTCCTTATTTTTTTCTGTTTAAATCAGATGAATACTATCCCACGGCACAGGGCAGCGGTCCCTGACAGTTGCGGCTCACACAGTTCATAAAAACCATCACGGAGTAGGCTACAAGAACTGAAGAGAGTGAGAGTCATGATAACCTAGGGCTATTACTACAACATACAGTTAGTTGCCTTATTCTAGATTACACAAATCTGGAGACTTTTCTGACCAGAAATATTTGAAATTTGAATAATGAGAGGCAATTTGCATAAATTAACTATAACTGCATGTGAAACTAGAATGATTCCAGATATGTTAAACATTCTAGGCACTTAATCTTGGACACCAGAAAAATTATACATTATTAAGAAAACAAAATGTTCATGTCATTCATACATAATGTACAATACATGCCAGAGCAGTATCGAAAGGATTTGAATTTTACTTTTACATTTTTGTAAAACCTGCATCTCTAAAAACTAAAAACATACAAATCATTTAAGAAACAAATCACACCGCATTTCAAATGATTGGTACAAACTGACACAATGTATGATATGAATATCACTAAAGATCACCTAAAAATCTTTTGAACACCTTTGGATTGATTGTCATCAGCTTTCCAACATTCAGAGCAAAGCCTGCTCTTCATACTTCACAAGTTTGGCGGAAATCAAGGTAAGAAGGCTGAAGATAGGCTACTTAAACCATGGCACTTAAAATAGTTACTGATGGCAGATGGACTGTGAAACCTGTGCCCACACACACCCGCTATGCCACTGCTATTTCACCCAGGGCTATAAATAGCAGCAGAGATGATAGAAAGCCAGAGGAGGCAGTTCTGATACATGGCCAAAGTTTATCAGCACTTTACCAACCATACCTCTTGAAGCTCAACCCTTAGTTTGACGTGTCAGTATGTGAAGATCTCCAACTTTGGTACACACAGACACTAAGCAATTGGGGATACTGCAGTAGAGGGATGTACTGTCACAGAACTGGTGCTTCTATAGCTGGAGAATCTTTCACATTCTCCTATCTACCCAAACACGCACACATCTATGGCAACACGTGCAAGCGCACACATACACACAGCCACATAGGCAAACATCCACACAAACACGCCCACACACATGCATGCACACACAACTACTGAGTATAGCTACTAAATGGGGAGCATCGCAGGCATGTCAGTAAGAGATGATGAGCACCATGACCACTGTAACGATAAAGGCACAATCAATAACACCAAGTCACATCAAATGTGTGCAAAAGTCTGGGTCGGTGGGTTTGTATAAAAAATATCAAATAAAGTACAACATATCTTTACATACTGTAATGGGGGATTTTGTGCATATAAAATTTACATTCTAGATAATGCAGTAGCACCATTGTTTCTTGAAATTCAACTTCTTCTCAAGAACATCCTCTACTTCCGCCTTCCACAGTATTTGCTTTGGCATCCAGCAGCAACTCCTCCTGTTCAGAAACCACATTGGAAAAGAGGATATTTTAAATGTATGCATTTGAAAGACGGTTTGGATTCATGCATTTCTACTTGGTTCGGAACCAGATTTAAGAATTGTTTTGGTCACATGCCAGAGGATGTGTGTGTGTTTTATCGTACCTGGTCTGTAGCCTCCTCCTCCTGCTCCACCAAGGAAGCTCTGGAGTGGGCCATACTTGGCTGCTTTGGCTGCGAAAAAAGTTAGTGACCACAAAAGCACCTGTGATTAACATTTTTTTTTTTACAGTGTTGGCAAGTAATATCCTGAACAACTCTAATGTGTTTTTCTAACCACACTGCACAGATGGGTAAACTTTATGGACATCTGTTGCTTGACCACTGCAGCCAAGAGCCCCAGCAAGCCTGGTGAGTCAGTTAGCATACGCTAACAGGTTGGCTAACAACAAACAATAACAGGTTGGCTGTCCGCATATGCTAGATACAAAGGGGCTATTGATATTCACTTGTGTTGCGACTGCAACAGATGCTCCAAATCAATAGTGTTAACAAATAATTCTCAGCTATTACAAATGTATTGATTTGAACTGCAGGTATCCTACAGTAGGTTGCAGGCTGTACTCAGAGGTGTGAGCGGTATGTGTGTAATATAATGGGAATACTACTTGATCTATGCACCATAAAGGGGCTTACATTGATAACAAGTTATAATTTATGATACTGTATTAGCACAGATAATTGGCAATAGCACATCATTTGGCATAATGTAGATTAGACATTTAGATCATTCTTGTGATAAGTGTAAACATGTGAAAGTTTTAAAAAGTTTTAAATAGTTATATAAAAACTCATGTGAGTGTAAGTCTTATCTACTAAAAGTAATAACAGCTAAGATATAGCTGAAAAAGTGGATTCCAATTAGTCAAGAAAATATGCTGGGTAATTTCTCCTCTGGCAGTGCCAGTATACAGTTGTGGGCTCCTAGCAAACATGTGCGCTGACAGAGAAGGCTGGTGGGAGGAGCTATAGGAGGATGGGCTCATTGCAAATACTGGAATGGAATAAATGGAATGGTATCAAACACTCTGTTCCATATATATTCCATTCCAGCCATTACAATGAGCTCATCTTCCTATAGCTCTTCCCACCAGCCTCCTCTGGTGCAGCACTACAGAAACAGACTGACAGTGACTGTTGTGAATTTATTTTAGGTTAATATCCCAAAGATGTCCACGCAATATCAGCACAGCAAATCCTCTAAATCCTGACCTGTCATAGGTTTTTATTAAACTAGCTGAGAAAAACCTGCCTTGCTTTTTGAAACATAATCCCACTGTCAGTAATCTTCCCTGTGCTCAGGAAAATTCAGATTATCAGACTCCACTAGGCATTGGTTGGTACACCATCTGCACTGACAAGTACTCACTGTTCTATCACCCTCCCCATCCTCTCATTCTAATCTCATCCAAATAATCTTATGTGATGTCAACCTCCGCTAAGAACTGACTGATTATAATAAAATAGGAAATGTACCAGGTGTAAGAGAAAATCTGAAAATTTCAAGCAAATCTTTCCCCCTTGCACTGGCTGTGTGGTGTAACGTTTGGCTGAATAGGACAACAGTTACTTTTCAAGAGGCGAAAGTAGGAAGACACCAGTACCTTGTTGAGGAGTCAGTGGTGCCGTCTGGCCTGCTCCATATGCTCCTAGTAAACAGACAACGTTTAAACTTAAGAAAAAGCATTTGGAGTTTGGAAGGAATGAGATGATGTGTGCTAAGGGCGATTCATGTTTAAAATAGCACAATGTAGTAGAATCTTCAAAAACTTTGATCAGAGAGTTTTTAGATAGAGGGTGAGAGAGCTGAAGACCCTTTCTTCATTGTGCATTGGAACACACAAAGCAACCAAAACACACTTGGTCAGATAGATAACCAATGGAAAGTGCCCGTGTTTTGGTGAGTCATGAACTAGAATGATCAGCATGGGACATTCTCAGTCAAAACAGGTATAGTCATAAACACACTATCAATCTGATTAGGAAACAGCAGACATCACATAATCACAAGGGGATTTTCCCCATGTAATGATGACATGCTTTGGAATTTATGTAAGACAAAATGTAGAGACTTTTCAAGAAAGTGTGATTATGTTTGAGCATTATCTGATAGAGTAACAACCACATGCTTTTACTAATACTGCAATAGCAAAATACCATGTTTTGGTCTCATTACTGTCTTTGTAAACAAATAGTAAAAAATGAATAGATATATAGTAAACAAGCACACTGCAAGGGTAAAGCGTTCAATGATGCCAGAAATAACATTCATCACCTGTATCTGTTTTGTCAGTAAACAGTCTGCATTTCAGACTAGACAGGAATATGCAGCAGAGCTCATTAAGTCATCCAAAAACCAATTCCTTAATCCCAAGGGTGGTCACACCATTAAGACATCCTGAATTAAATCATTATTTTTAATCATGTCAAATGTAAGAAATTGGAAATGAACGGTATTTATATGTTAAAAGATAAAAAGCTACCAATAGAGATTTGGTTCATTACAAATATAATGCTAGACATCATCATCATGTTGCCAGACTTAAGTCATTGACAATTCAAGTTAACTCTACATCATCAGTAATATTAGGACTTATACATTTGAAGCTGTAAATTGAGGAGGTTACCAGGAGTGTTTGATGTTTTCTGTGTGTGGGCAATATTTACACCATGGTAGTAAAACATTAATACCTGATTTGCATGGTCAGAGTAGCTATCGAATTCACAGAAGCTACAGTAAAAGTGAGAGTAATTAGCAACTAGGGACTACGCTAAGAGAGAGAGAGAGAGAGAGAGAGAGAGACAGAGAGAGACAGAGAGACAGAGACAGAGAGACAGACAGAGAGAGAGACAGAGAGACAGAGACAGAGAGACATAGAGAGAGAGAGACAGAGAGAGAGAGAGACAGAGAGACAGAGAGAGAGACAGAGAGTGTGTGAGAGAGAGAAAGAGAGACAGAGAGACAGAGAGAGAGAGAGAGAGAGAGAGACAGAGAGACAGAGAGACAGAGAGAGAGAGAGACAGAGAGAGAGAGACAGAGAGACAGAGAGAGAGACAGAGAGTGTGTGAGAGAGAGAAAGAGAGACAGAGAGACAGAGAGAGAGAGAGAGAGAGAGACAGAGAGAGAGACAGAGAGACAGAGAGAGAGAGAGAGAGAGAGAGAGAGAGACAAAGAGACAGAGAGGGACCAACATTCCAAACACCACCTCAATCAAAAAATAATGATGATTATTTTCATAACCATTTAAGTTCTCAGAGCACCCAATGTTCCCCCTCAATTAATTTAATTGGGGGAAACTAAACCAGGTATGGAGAAGTTGGCTGTTCCTTTCAATTGTCTCTAGATCAGTTCCCTTCTCTCTTTCTCTGGTCTGTCTGTCGTTCTGGGTTACTTGTCTGTCGACAATTCGGCTTTAGTCCACATCCTGATCCAGGCAGAAACAGGGGGTAATCATGGGCAGTGAAAGATCCACCAGCACTCTGAGTCAGGTTGAATTTTTGCTTTTTGCTTTTATATTTTGTATTTACAGTTCAGCTGGAAATGTAGAGAGGGAGACAGATAGTAGGGGCATAGACAGAGGGTGGTTGAGACAAGGCTCAAACCCCTGTTGCCAGTGGGCATATGTGGTCAGGATAATAGGTTAGGTTTAATTGCCAGCTATTCTTTTGATGGTTCTGTTGAGGGGCTAGCCTATTTGACCTTGAAATAACTGTTGGCGACTATTTCTTAGTATTAAACTTAGTTTTGCAAAATTATGTCAAGTCTGTCAGAAGTCTAAACTTACGGCCAATCAACACTTTTCTACATTTACTGTAAGTGAATGATTGGGGCATGCTTACAAAGGGGAACTCAAAGTGAATGCCCTTGCTTCCGCTATCTTCACTGGATAGTAAAGATGAACAAATACGATAAATCAAACACATCTATCAAATTTGGTTCAAACCACAAGCTCTTTTTGTTCTACTTTTATCTTTATAGTTCCTGGGTCACAACATCCCATTCTCTATAAAAAGCTTTAACAGCTAAAAACTGTTTTTCTCCTTGTCCCTTTGTCTCTCTAGATGATAAATGGCTCTGTGCTGTTGTCTCTGTGGTAGTTGCCACCGATAAATGGCTCTGTGCTGTTGTCTCTGTGGTAGTTGCCACTGATAAATGGCTCTGTGCTGTTGTCTCTGTGGTAGTTGCCACTGATAAATGGCTCTGTGCTGTTGTCTCTGTGGTAGTTGCCACTGATAAATGGCTCTGTGCTGTTGTCTCTGTGGTAGTTGCCACTGATAAATGGCTCTGTGCTGTTGTCTCTGTGGTAGTTGCCACTGATAAATGGCTCTGTGCTGTTGTCTCTGTGGTAGTTGCCACTGATAAATGGCTCTGTGCTGTTGTCTCTGTGGAAGTTGCCACTGATAACTGGCACTGTCAGTGTTCACGATGATCCTTGGGGGTCACAATACAAAACATGCTCCTGAGAGGAAATAACCTTTATGGAAAATGACCATCACCCCCAACCCCCCACACACACACACACAC
Source organism: Oncorhynchus masou masou (assembly GCF_036934945.1). Lineage (NCBI taxonomy): Eukaryota > Metazoa > Chordata > Actinopteri > Salmoniformes > Salmonidae > Oncorhynchus > Oncorhynchus masou. The sequence continues at coordinate 62,145,199 of NC_088220.1, forward strand.
ACACACACGCTATACATAAGAGATACTGTAACAACAACAACCCCATGTTTATGTACACATACTGTACACACAGTGCATCTGATTGTCACATATAGCGGTTATACACGTTACCCGGGTAGGCTTGCTGTGGGTAGCCGCCACCTTGCTGTGGGTAGCCCCGTTGTTGTGGGTAGCCACCTCCGTAATTTGGGACCGCACCAGCACCTGCAAGGGTAACACAGCAAAAATTAACAAAACAACAACACACAACAACACTACATATACTGTATACATTGTATATACTAGTCTACATTTAGAAAGGGTTACCTACCCTACTGCAGCTTTGGTCTCAGACTTAACTTAAGCATGGCTTTTTTCTCAACAATCAATGGCCGAGCCCAGAACACAACCAGTCAAATTACAACATACAGTATGAACTGAGAGGTAGCATCAGGTCATATGCATTGTGTATGCATATTTACCAGGCCAGTGTGTTTATTCAAACTATTTAGCTACAGTATTTATCAAAAGGCTAATGGTGCTGAATTCTCCTTGGGTAACAACATTTGCATACAGTTTTAGCAAAGCTGTACCATATGTGATAGCATGTGAAACAGGCAATATGTTGTACTGTGGGGTGCTCTGCTCTCTGTGTCAGGGAATATTTGACCAATGGTTGGTGGATAATAGCCTGCAGGCATTGACTAGTCAGTATCCGTGGAGCCTGAGGCAGAGAGCAGTCTCTCCACTGCTGGACCTGCGTGATAACATTCATCCCGAACAGCGAGGGAGAGGAGGAGAGGAGAGGATGCTGAAAGTTCCACAACTTTGGTGATACACTTCCAAGTATAATCCTGAACATAGTCAAAACCCTGCCAATGTGTCAACATAATCCTAACCATATGAAGACATGATATGTGCCATGCTAGTCTTGCGATGTCTGACTTGTCAGAGAAGTCTTTTCATCACAGTGTTTTGACAGTGAGTCTTAGTGAGGTGACACTATCCTGCTACCTATGTGTGTGCATTTTAACCAGTTTATGAACATGAGGATGAAACCTCACAGTTAACTACAGTAAACTACAGAAACTACAGCAGGACAGTCAGTCTCACCTGGATTATAACCAGCACCACCAGCACCCAGGTTACCATAACCTATTGAACAGGAGAGAGTGGAGCATTACTGAAGAGTTGAGATATAGTTGAACGATTTTCAAATACTATTTGAACCCAGGTCTGCTGTTGAATATGGCTAAGCTGTAGGCAGGAACATCTTGTATACAATGATGGAATCCTACTTCCCGTGGCAGAGCTCAAGCAGTACTGTTATGGGCAGAATAGAACGACTCTCCAGAGGTCTGTGCTGTAGCTCTAAACCGTCACACTTTGATGTTGCAAAATCCGTTACAAACTAACTCTGCCTCTGACGGTAATCAGTCTCCACTGGGAGTCTCCACTGGTTTCTTCTATGTCTTGCCCTACAGTACTGTACCCTGGGGGATTCAGTGTCTGGAGATGATATGACTCAATGATCAGCATTTCTTACTACTTTTACGATAACTCTACTCCAAAAGATAACATCACTGTGCTATGTTGTTCATATGAGTTAGATTGGATAAGTAAGACTAAAACGTGTAATTAGTACAAAGCTGGGCTTTATGTGTCAGGGTTTTTACCTGGGGGTTTGGGTGCTTTTTGACCTGCTCCTGCCCCTGTTCCCAGACCAACACCAGCAGGATACCTCGCACCTGAAACATGAGACTGGATTAGTTCTCCAATAGCCTCATGCCAAGCCTCTAGTGGGCGAGACTAGTCCTCCACTAAGAACATGGTTGAAATTTCACACACTAGGTACAGTTGAAGTCGGAAGTTTAAATACACTTAGGTTGGAGTCATTAAAACTCATTTTTCACCCACTCCACAAATGTCTTGTTAACAAACTATAGTTTTGGCAAGTCGGTTAGGATATCGACTTTGTGCATGACACAAGTAATTTTTCCAACAATTGTTTACAGACAGATTATTTCACTTAAAATTCACTATCACAATTTCAGTGGGTCAGAGGTTTACATACACTAAGTTGACAGTGCCTTTAAACAGCTTGGAAAATTCCAGAAAATGATGTCATGGCTTTAGAAGCTTCTGATAGGCTAATTGACATCATTTGAGTCAATTGGAGGTGTACCCGTGGATGTATTTCAAGGCCTACCTTCAAACTCAGTGCTTTTTTACTTGACATTATGGGAAAGTCAAAAGAAATCAGCCAAGACCTCAGAAAAAAAAATGTAAAAATAATCACAAGTCTGGTTCATCCTTGGGAGCAATTTCCAAACGCCCGAAGGTACCACTTTCATCTGTACAAACAATAGTACGCAAGTATAAACACCATGGGACCACGGAGCCGTCATACCGCTCAGGAAGGAGATGCATTCTGTCTCCTAGAGATGAACGAACTTTGGTGCGAAAAGTGCAAATCAATCCCAAAACAACAGCAAAGGACCTTGTGAAGATGCTGAAGGAAATGGGTACAAAAGTATCTATATCCACAGTAAAGCAAGTCCTATATCGACATAACCTGAAAGGCCGCTCAGCAAGGAAGAAGCCACTGCTCCAAAACCAGCATAAAAAAGCCAGACTATGGTTTACAACTGCACATGGGGACAAAGATTGTACTTTTTGGAGAAATGTCCTGTGATGAAACACAAATAGAACTGCTTGGCCATAATGACCATCGTTATTTTTGGAGGAAAAAGGGGGAGGCATGTAAGCTGAAGAACACCATCCCAACCGTGAAGCATGGGGGTGGCAGCATCATGTTGTGGGGGTGCTTTGCTGCAGGAGGGACTGGTGCACTTCACAAAATAGATGGCGTCCTGAGGATGGAAAATTATGTGGATATATTGAAGCAACATCTCAAGACATCAGTCAGGAAGTTAAAGCTTGGTCCTAAATGGGTCATCCAAATGAACAATGACAGCAAGTATACTTCCAAAGTTGTGGCAAAATGGCTTAATGACAACAAAGTCATGGAATTGCAGTAGCATTCACAAAGCCCTGACCTCCTTTCCTATAGAAAATTTGTGGGCAGAACTGAAAAAGCATGTGCGAGCAAGGAGGCCTACAAACCTGACTCAGTTACACCAGCTCTGTCAGGAGGAATGGGCCAAAATTCACCCAACTTATTGTGGGAAGCTTGACTAATGCTACTATTTATTGGAAAATGTGTTGTACAACACATTTTCCAAGAAGTAGTAGCATTAGTCACGTAACCACAGAAATAAACAAATGGCACATTGGATTCCTAATTTTAAAAATAAGTGGTGCTTTTCTTACCGAGGAGACAAAGTTAGATAAATTACTACCATAAACGTTAGAAAGCTACCCAAAAAGTTTGACCCAAGTGAAACAATTTGAAGGCAATGCTACCAAATACTAAATGAGTGTATGTAAACTTCTAACCTACTGGGAATGTGATGAAATAAATAAAAACTGAAATAAATCTCTACTATTGTTCTGACATTTCACATTCTTAAAATAAAGTGGTGATCCTAACTGACCTAAGACAGGGAATTTTTACTGGTGTTGAATGTCAGGAATTGTAAAAATCTGAGTTTAAATGTATTTGGCTAAGGTTCTCTGTAAACTTCCGACTTCAACTGTAGCTATTAGCTACTAGCTAGTTATTACAGTATCTGTAGCTTTATATAATCAGCAACTGTTGATGACAGTTAAACCTATCTAGCTACACTAGGCAGTTAAGGACAAGCCATTTCCCCGGCTATGGTCAAGCTTTGTGTTGTTACAAAGCTACAACCGCATAACTTGTAGCTTTGTAACTGTTTGAGGGGAAATGAGAGTTTCAGCGGTTTGGTTTGGAAAGGGTGTTTCTAGCTCAGTGGGCAATGGGGTTACAGACACACAGTCCCTTTGGCATCTCATTCCTGGCTCTGGTGTCTGTCACAGTCACCGCTCCTATTGCCTCATTGGTCACAGGAAGTGCAAGCCAATGACATTTCCTGGACAATGGTCACTCTGAGAGGCCAGAGTGAGATAAAAGGGAATACAATATTGAGCTGGCCTGCTTCTCCTCTCTCATACATACCCTGTCCCTGTCCATAACCACCTTGACCATAACCATACGGGTATCCCCCTGAATCATGGTGGAAAGAAAAGCCGTTTTATTCCTGACATGATGACCTCATTGTGTAGGGAATACCAGAGATTTATGTTGACAGATTTGCAGTGCATTTGGAAAGTATTCAGACCCCTTGACTTTTTCCACATTTTGTTACAGTACGTTACAGCCTTATTCTAAAATGAATTCAATTGTTTTCTCCCCTCATCAATCTACACACAATACCCCATGATGACAAAGCAAAAACAGGTTTTAGAAATAGTTGCAAATGTATAAAAAAAATTTAAAAAATGAAATATTACATATTCAGACCCTTTAATCAGTACTTTGTTGAAGCTCCTTTGGCAGCGATTAGAGCCTCAAGTCTTTTTGGGTATGACGCTACTTGCTTGGCACACCTTTATTTGGGGAGTTTCTCCCATTCTTCTCTGCAGATCCTCTCAAGCCTTGTCAGGATTAATGGGGAGTGTACCTGCACAGCTATTTTCAGGTCTTTCCAGAGATGTTCGATCGATTGGGTTCAAGTCCGGGCTCTAGCTGGGCCACTCAAAGACATTCAGAGACTTGTCCCGAAGCCACTCCTACGTTGTCTTAGCTGTGTGCTTAGGGTCGTTGATGCTGCCACCACCATGCTTCACCGTAGGAATGGTGCCCGGTTTCCTCCAGAAGTGACACTTGACATTCAGGCCAAAGTGTTCAATCTTGGTTTCATCATACCAGAGAATCTTGTTTCTCATGGTCTGAGATTCCTTTAGGTGCTTTTTGGCAAATGTGCCTTTTACTGAGGAGTGGCTTCGGTCTGGCCACTCTACCATAAACACTTGATTGGTGGAGTGCTGCAGAGATGGTAGTCCTTTTGGAAGGTTCTCCCATCTTCACATAGGAACTCTAGAGCTCTCTCAGTGACCATTGGGTTCTTGGTCACCTCCCTTCTCCCCTGATTGCTCAGAAGAGTCTTGGTGGTTGCAAACTTTTTCCATTTAAGAATGATGGAGGCTACTGTTTTCTGGGGACCTTCAATGCTGCGGAAATGTTTTGGTACCCTTCCCCAGATTTGTGCCCCGACACAATCTTGTCTGAACTCTATGGACAATTCCCTGGACCTCATGGCTTGGTTTTTGCTCTGACATGCACTGTCAACTGTGGGACCTTATATAGACAGGTGTGTGCCTTTCTAAATCATGTCCAATCATTTGAATTTACCACAGATAGAATTCAATCAAGTTGTAGAAACATCTCAAGGATAATCAATGGAAACAGGATGCACCTGAGCTCAATTTCGAATCTCATAGCAAAGGGTCTGAATACGTAAATAAGGTATTTACGTATAAAGCTAAAAAACGTATAAGGTTTTGTAGTTTTAATAAATGTGCAAATATTTCTAAAAACCTGTTTTCGTGTTGTCATTATGGAGCATTGTGTGTAGATTGATGAGGAAATAAAGGTATTTAATACATTGATTTTAAGGCTGTAACGTAACAAAATGTGGAAAAAGGGAAGGGGTCTGAATACTTTCCGAATGCACCGTATGTAACACAATGTTATACAGAGTTGATCTGAGGTTAGGGAGTATGGAGTTACAGTAAGACATTATTGAACTTATGGGATGGGGTTTAACTCAACATGTCTCTTTGTACGGCTCCATTATGGGGACATTGTGGATGTTGGCTCAGTTACACAGAAAGCTTGCTTATTTCCTAAGACGCGTACGAAACTGATCCCATACCTACACCACCACCGGCTCCAGTAAGAGGAATACCTGCTCCTCCAGCCACACCGCCTGCTCCTCCCACAACTACAGGAGAGATACAAAACACAGTGAGTGAGATTATATACAGTGATCTCCAAAAGTATTGGGACAGTGACACATTCTTTTTTTTTTGGCTCTGTACTCCAGCACTTTGGATGTGAAATGATACAACGACAACGAGGTTAAAGTGCAGACTGTCAGCTTTAATTTTATTTTCATCCATTAAGGTAAACGGTTCAGAAATTACCGCACTTTTTGTACATAGTCCCCCCATTTTAGAGGACCAAAAGTATTGGGACAAATTCACTTATATGTGTATTAAAGTCGTCAAAAGTTTAGTTTTTGGTCCCATACTCCTAGAATGCAATGATTACATCAAGCTTGTGACTCTACAAACTGTTGGAAGCATTTGCTGTTTTTTTGGTTGTTTCAGATTATTTTCTGTCCAATAGAAGTTAATTTTATATAATGTATTGTGTAATTTTGGAGTCACTTTTATTGAAAATAAGAATACTTTGTAGAGTTTGTAGAGTCACAAGCTTGATGTAATCATTGCATGCTATGAATATGGGACCAAATAGTAAACCTTTGTCTACTTGAATACACATAAGTGAATTTGTCCCAATACGTTGGTCCCCTAAAGTGTGGGGACTATGTACATACACAAAGTGCTGCCATTTCTAAATGGTTCACCTAATTAGGATGAAAATACCCTCAAATTAAAGCTGGCAGTCTGCACTTTGTATCATGTCAAACCCAAAGTGCTGGGGTACAGAGACAAAACAACAAAACATTTGTACTTTTGGAGCTCACTGTACTGTAGCTACATCTTCGATCAACACTTCTTATGACACAGTCATGCACTGACACACACCTGGAGGTTTCAGGGGCTTGGCTCCAGGAAGTTGTCCAGCTCCTGCTCCGTATGGAGCTGAGGAAATACAGAGATCATAAATGTAATCCGCACAGCCTATTTTTACTCTCTACTCCACAGTGACTGTAATGCCACAGTGACTGTATCACCAGGGACACGGAAATGTATTGAGATTAATGGACAAATACCTGAATAAAACAATTATAGTGATGGGGATTTAGTCTGAGTAGAAAGTAACCGTAGGCCACACATGGTCTTTGTGAATTAAGTTTGAGACTCCATTACAATGATGCAGATAGGGAAATTGGCTTACTTCCATAGCCTCCTCCATAGGGATATCCACCTGCACCTGTGGAGCAATATATGCCATTAAAACCCCATGGACATAACATATGGTCGGGTGTGGGGCTGGAAGGGATGCCACTACTGCAGTGTACCATCAAAGCTGTGGGATGGGACATTGATCTGAGATGGAATTATGAATGATGGTGGAGAGGACTATACAGTACTGCTAACTACAGTACCTCCTGTCTATGCTGAATGTCACACACAAGCTTTATCGTCCTAGCTCTATCAACAATAATCTCTTCAACATGACCTTGTGATTTGATAGTGAAGACCTACAGACTGTGTGAAGCTTTTAAAGTGATGACATAAGAGGTATACTGTGAGGTCAGCCTAGAGGTCAGAGTTCACGATCTAGTACATCTGGTACAGTTCAAACTAATGTTTGTTGTTTTCTTTCTTTGCCTATAATACAAGTTTTAAGAGGATGTGGTGGAGTGGCCTTCTATCCTCTCCTCCTCTCCCCTCCTCTCACCTCCTCCTTTCCTGTCTCATACATACCCTGTCCATGACCATACGGGAGTCGTCCTGCTGAATCATGATGGAAAGAAAAGCAGCTTTATTCCTAACAAGGGAGCACCAGCGAGTGGCTCCGTCAGGTCTTGTAGCTAGCATACTAATTCCAATAAAGTTAGCTGACCCCTGCTTATATAATAAACTTTAATATGCTTTCAACATGTCAAAATATTACACAGCTTATCCCTGGCCTGGCCATACAATCCTAATTTTGATCAGAACTTTGATGCATTAATTTACAGAGAAGAGGCTGATACTGCTGTCCATTGCATATGAATCAGTCCTATGATTAATTGATGTGATTAAATCCTATTATTGATTAATGTAAAGAATGAGTCATGTTCCATCATTAAATCAGCATATCATAATGTATGATTAAATCATCATATCACTCATAAAGTGTGTAGTGGATTGATGAATTCTGCCTGTATAAAATACTGAATGGTGTAAGGATCTGTATTATTTCCTGCAATATATGGATCAAGCCAAGGTCACATCTCAGTGAAGTCATACAGTAGTTTGAAATAAAAACAGAAATGTGTGTGTGTTTGTGTGTTTAAGCAGAGTGTGACTGCTTGCTGCTAGTGCAGTGATAAGGTTGTGGTTTGCTCTTCTCCTCTCTCATACATACCCTGTCCATAACCACCATATGGGTATCCCCCTGAATCATGACAACAAAGAAAAGCAGCTTATTTCCTGACATGATGACCTCATCACCAGGGGACGCCAAAGAATGTTAGTTAAGACAATAAATGAGAACATCCTAATGCAGATTCAGTCATGCAAGGCCTTTCAGGTTTAAGACTTCAGACCTTCATCTTGCGCTCTCATCTAGTTTAAGATTTGTTGGCCAATAATCATACATGGGCCTTCATTTTATGTTGTAGTCCAAATATGTATTTAAATGCTCAACAGAAATGGTTCACAAAAATATATACATGTAGGCCTGAATTGTTTTCTTTTTGCCTCTAGTGGAGGAGATACCCAGCTAGCTGAGACAGAGATAACATATTCAACACATTCGCAGGAGTTCAGGCAGGTTCACCCTAAAGCTTTCCCTCATAAGGAATGGGTTTCAAAAAATGCACATAACAAACATGTGAACGTATAAGGATGACTGAATCCACATGTCTAGATTCGGTCTATTCTTTAATATTACACGTCCCAACAGCACCTTATACGGCCTAGTATATCACTGGTGCCAAGCTTCCTGCCATCTAGGACCTCTATATCAGGCGGTGTCAGAGGAAAGCCCAAATAATTGCCAAAGACTCCAGACACTCTAGTCATAAACTGTTCTCTCTGCTACCGCATGGCAAGCGATACCAGAGCGCCAAGTCTAGGTCCAAAAGGCTTCTTAACAGCTTCTACCCCCAATCAAATGGCTACCCGGACCCCCATTTTTACTCTGCTGCTACTCTCTGTTTATTATCCATGTATAGTCACTTTACCTCTACCTACATGTACATATAACCTCAATTACCTCAACTAACCTGTGTATATACTCGCTACTGTTATTTTATTGTTGCTCCTTAATTATATGTTATTTTTCTATTTCTCTTATTTTTTATTTGTATTTGTATTTTACATTTTACATTTTATTTTTTACTTCAGTTTATTTGAGTAAATAGTTTCTTAGCACTCACTGTATTTTTCTTACTGCATTGTTGGTTAAGGGCTTGTAAGTAAACATTTCACTGTAAGGTCTACCTGTTGTATTCGGCGCATGTGACAAATAACATTTGATTTGATTTGATTTATAAAGGCCCAAGACTACTAGTAAATATAACTGCACCTTTTACTATCATATGCTGTTGACTTGTACTTATCTCTGTATATCTTTAATCAATATGACTGTCTTGCAATGGCTAACACATTTTAGGTATGTCAACAAAAATTGTGGCCTGGGTCAGCATTATTCATATATGATATATTACCATGGAATCATAATTCCTTTTAGTCGCAGTCTAGTCTTAATGGGATGTTTTGGTGCATTAGACCAGTGAAAAGGGCTGATGCTGCTCTTCATTGTGTGTAAATAACTCCAGCTACTGACTTACTGTACGTAAAGAAGGTAATAGCATCCTTACCTGACCAATAACTAAGCATATTATTCTGAATCGTGGGTATGAGGGTTGGTACATCACTACTACATGAATGTGCATAGGGGTTAATACATCTTATATAGGCATGTAAAAGTGTTCAATCACATTATTGGATGGGTTATGAATCAATCTGAGTTGATGGTATCAATTTGAAGTTGTAAACAACCAGTGCTGTAATACTACTGCAATAATATAGTGTTAGTAGGGTTTCAGAATGCTTACCTGCACCAGGCGGTTTAGGAGCTTTGCCACCTGCTCCGACACCCACACCTGTAAATAATATAATGTCTAGCGGTTAGAGCTTTGGGGCAGAAACCGAAAGGTCGCTAGTTTGAATCCCCGAGGCGACAATGTAAAACATCTGCCGATGTGCCCTTGAGCAAGGCACTTAGCCCTAATTGCTCCAGTGTCGCCGTTGATAATGGCTGACCATGGCATTGACCCCACTCTCCAAGGGTGTCTCAGGGGGAGTTGGGATATGCAAAAAACAAATTTCCAATTCACACGTGTCTATAATGCACATGTGAAAACAGGACAAATATAAACAACCACCAAATTATTATTATTATTTTAATTTCCGTTTGCAGCTGGAAACAAACGACTTAACAGCATTGCTTGCAGGAGTTTGTCGCCACCATGTGGCCAAACAATGTCACATACTCTGCTCCTTATAGTCCCCACTATTGAGACACCTAACCTCCAGGCTGCTGTACTCCAGTAGCAACTACATGAGAAGTATTTTAAAGAAAAACAATAGTATTTGAATCCAGGTCTGCTATGGTGGACACAACACTCACCAGGCTGAGCTGGGCCTGTACCAGCTGGAAACAAAGTGAAACGTCTTTAACACACAGTTACAGAGGCATATCCGTTCTAAGTAATGATAAATCAAAACCCCTACTAATGTTTGACTGTACAGTGAATGCAAAAATAATCACAGGTCATGAACAATGAAGGTGAGCTGACAGTAAAGCCATCTAATATTGCTCTTCAAAGATAAGATAAGAAGAAAATATAAGAAAGTACAGAAAGTTTGATAGGTACAAGTAAGGACACCATTTTTATGCAGAAGGAATTTTACGCTGCCAGGATTATCTATTTCAATTACTTACCACTAGGTTGAAGAACCCCAGCACCAACTGTGAAGGCAATCAGGTAAATTATTACCAGTTGGGTCATAATTATGACAGTTATAAAAGGTACTCCAAAATAGAATAACGTACCACTCAAAAAACTAAAATAAAATGTTCATTGATTCTAATGACATATGTTGCAAAACTATTGAATATAAAGTATAATTAATGTTGGCTTCCTAAAAAAATACAACAACTGTTCTGCAGTGGTAATGGTCTAATACATACCTCCTGGTAATCCTGTGGCACCTGCAGCAAACCAACAGAAAGTTCATCAATGACGTGGTATACTTATACTATGCATTTCCATGGAAATTAACAACAAAGTACTGTATCAAAGTACTCTATCCGAGATGCAACCAGACAGAGAGAAAATCAAACAGAATTAAATACCGTAAAGCTACACAAATGTTAGTTTCCCTACTGTGAAGAACACATCTAAAGCAGGGGCCCCAAACATATGTGCTGAAAGAATGACACAGTAATATGTACTTTTGTGTCCAATGTTCTCATATATATTTTTTCGAACAATGTGGTATTTAGAATACAGTACTGTAAGTAAACATCAGGTAATAGCAAGGATATGATCCCCTGCTGTAGAAGATAGAGGGAGATAGGACTTTAACTACCAAGGAGAAAGGGTGAGTGCATACAGTACGCATCTATAGGGATATCAGGCACAATCTTCATCGGAGCAATCTTTATTGTGAAGGAGAAGCTTGTCACAATACAGTCTCATACCAGTAACATTAAAGTATAAGTCAATCAAGTATTGACAAGTGTCAGATTCATTTTATTTGTTAAAAAGCAAGGGAGGGAGGAGAGAGCAGAAATGGAAGACATTTCAAGCGCAGCGAGCTGCAAAGTTAGTTGGGGGACAGAGAGGTGGAGCGTTTTAAGAGGACAAACTACGTCTAGAAAATACATTGGCATCACATTATTTTGTCAACATCCACATGAGCATTACTTTACATTCCTCTACATTTTTTTTTAGCAGGAGGCCAAAACACTACAATGTTTTCACAAAGGAATCTAACAGAATCAACCGCTAACAACTGTCATATGGATCGAATGTTTATCAAAAGCCAATAAGTAATCACATCAAATGTTATGAAATGCGTATGTAAGGAATTGTAAAGAATACATGTGTATACTACACTCTTCAAATGAAGTGTAACTATGTCCTTAGTCAGAAATGGTTTTATCATGCAAACACAGACAGCAGCAAGTCTTACTGGGCTCTGGCTCTGGGGCCTCTGTGGCCTGTGTGCCAATAGGTGTGGGATCTGCCAAAAGACAACAGGTTCCAGTTTCATCCATTGCAGTTGAAAACTAGCATAGAGCAGAAGCCATTATGGGGATCCTTGGCACTGCCATGGCAGGAGGGGATGGGATAAGCTTCAGCTCCAGGTGGTGAATAGCTATTGGATCATACAATGACACTAAAGGGGACAGCACTAGCAGAACAGATATTAAGCTGTCTCTCGTTTGAGGATTTTGGGAGAAGAGAGGTGGGCAAAGAGGTTTGGGGTTTGGGAAGAGATAAGGCAGGGGACTGGCTTGCGTGATACTGCCGTTGCTGTATGATACACCTGCAGTGGAGCGCAGTTAGCCAGACAGCAGTGGTAGTGGTAGAGGAGGGGGGAGTTAGATAGGATGCTAAGCCTGTGTCTGTAGGCCGTTGATGTCCTGCTGAGGCCTGCTGGAAAAGTCTGATGGGGTTTTGTCAGGTTATACAGTACATCAAACAAAAAGGAAAACTTGCATTATAATCAGTCTCTATTATTGAATAGAAATATATATTTGTATTGCATTCTATGGTACAGTAATTACTGCTTTTTTAACAGCTCTGTAAAATACAGTGTATATTTAAAATACAGTAACTCAGGGGTTCTCAAAAGAGGGTCTGAGGTTTTGCAGGGATCCACGGACATAATATTTTTTTTTTCCATATATATTTTTTTATTAATATTATTAACAACAACAGATTAAACAAATTTTGGCCAAGGGATCCGTGGAATAAGTTGAGAAGGTGTCATACAATACAATACAATGTAATATTATTAATCTACAATGTATGTTCTTAACCCTGGGCAACATGGGCCTGTCAGGCTCACATGGATATTGGTATCCAATCTTTTTACATTATACGTTTTGTATTCCCCCCAAATTGTTTTAACATAACTGCACTGTAATTTAAGCTTTAAAACGGTAAAGTTTTCTCTCTGCCCCATGACAAAATGTGTAGAATTGCAGGAAAATGTTCCTTCCAAGGGTCCGAGACTTGGTTCATTCGGCCATGCACTGCCAGCGTCTTAGTGTACTACACTCCTTGTATGCTATTTTAGAACTCACTCGAGCTTTGTTCTTATTATGAGGGGGTCTCTGATGACTTTTCTATCACAAAAAGGGTCCTTGAAAAGTTTGAGAACCGCTGCAGGAACTAACACTTACTCTGTAGCTTTTGATATACAGTATTTGATATACAGCATTTTCAATGAGAAAACAATTGAATTAAATCCAAAGTCTTGTTGAGCGCAAAACATGTGGTTCTACCTGTTATGGGTCATAGTGTCACATTAGGAACTTTGTGGATTTTCTTTCAACCCTTCATTTTGGACCTAGTTGTGTAGTACTAGGAATTATCCTGAAGGAACTATAAAATAAACCTAGCAAGAATCAAAGGTGAAACTCGTATCCATTTACCTGGTTTGCCTGCGATAGGTATCCCTGTGCCCACTGGTAAGTCAGTGCGCTCAATGGCAGTTCCTCCAACACCACCACCCACGCCCACACCTGGACTTGGAGTCGCTGCTGGCGCTGGCACACCTTCTCCACCGATGCCCACCCCGTTTGGCTTACCTGTGGGCAGGTAAGAACATAGGTGAGGGTACAGTATAATCTCTTGAGCTATGGTGAAAATCTTGATTCAGCTAACAAGAGATAATAGGTACTGTACAGAGACGGCACAGAACAGAAAAACAATATTGTTCTTCCACTGGTCTGCATTACCTAGACTAAAAGTTATGACAGAACAAGAGAGGCTCTTACCATATTTAGCAGCTTTGGCCGCGGGATCATATCCTGCAATCACAAGCATCACATCATTCATATTTTCACTGTATTCTGAATCACCTTGATATCTCACAGAAAGACAGACCAGACCGTGATGCTGTTGGAGCTCTTTCTGATGTCTTTACTATTCACACACATCCTCTGACATACCTCCAGCTCCTACTCCACCCTGTACTCCTCCTGCTCCTAAGCCTGTTCCTACACCTCCTGGGACTCCTGCATAGAGGTTCACAAGGAAATTATATGATTTCAAAACCAGAGATGTGAGCATGAATTCAACTAATGTACAAATTCTGATGTTGCTGTTTTGAGTGATCTTACCATATTTAGCAGCTTTGGCTGCAGCGGGATTATATCCACCAGCCCCAGTTACACCCCCCCCTCCTCCTCCTGGTAATCCTCCTGCTCCTATTCCTGCTCCTGCACCTCCAGGGACTCCTGTGGTAGAGGGCCACAAGAAAACAATTGGATTTTTAATGAATGTCCAGCTTCAGAACTGCCAAAGATACAGTAGACTTGTCACACCACGTCTTAAGACAGACGTAAATTCAACCAATGTACCAATAATGAATGAGATTGATTGTTTTGAGTGATCTTACCATATTTAGCAGCTTTGGCCGCAGCAGGGTTATATCCTCCAGCCCCCGGTACCCCTCCTCCTGCTCCTCCAAGTCCTCCAGCCCCTGGTACCCCTCCTCCTGCTCCTCCAAGTCCTCCAGCTCCTAGGCCTGCTCCTGCACCTCCTGGAACTCCTGTGGTGGAGGGTCACAAGAAAATTATAGTTAGTTAAAAGTAGACAGAAGTTTAAGTATGAATATAACCAATGTACCAACTCTGATGTTGCTGTTTTGAGTGTTTTTTCTTACCATATTTAGCAGCTTTGGCCGCAGCAGGATTATGTCCTGACATGCAAAAAGTTAATAAATGAAAGACATCATCCCTGATTTATGAACTCACTAAAACAATTGGGGGGTGGTTAGGAGAATGTCCAAAGAAAATGTTTTCTATTCCAGGATACCCTTTACAGAGATCAACATAATGTGTAGCATATAGTACAGTACATTTCCTTGGCAAAGCCAAAACGGACTCACCTCCATATCCAGCCCCGGGTACTCCTCCTGCTCTCCCGGCCACGCCAGCTCCTCCTGGAACTCCTACAGATCAGGCTCAGGATGTTATTATTTGGTGGTTTAAACAACATGTAATATCTAATGGTTGCTTCTTTGAAACCCAGCGGGAAAAAATGAAATTTATTTTGTGGGTTTGGCACCACCGGCAGTGTATCAGTACAGTATATTAATACAACGGTTAGGCAGTACATTTTTCAAAATCATGGAGAGGATAAAATACCATATTTAGCAGCTTTGGCAGCAGCGGCAGCCCCTCCTGCTGGTACCCCTCCATATCCTCCATAGCCTGCAATACAAAACAAATAGCAACGTTTATAAATGACCTCATAAATGGTTTGATAAGACAGACCAAAGCTCCCCAATCATAACCAACAGTATTAACTCTTCCAGATTACATTAGATTTCAACTTCTGTGCAAACCTCCATATCCTGGTCCAGCCCCAGTCCCTGGCCCTCCTCCTGCTCCTCCTAGGCCGGCTACTCCAGCTCCTGGGACCACAAGAAGAAATGGTTATTATTTTGAAATACTGTCTCCATTCAGAACTGCCTAAGATACAGTATACTCTTCTTCTTCTTACCATATTTAGCAGCTTTGGCCGCAGCAGGATTATATCCTGAAATGTAAAAAAGCATCCCAAGCCTCATGATACAGTAGTGTTACTAACACTAGTTTATGCTATCAATTCATGATATTACAGTATATCAAGTTGGCATCATTAGAAACGTACCTCCAGCTCCTGCCCCTCCTGCTGCCCCTCCATATCCCCCATAGCCTGTCAGTCAAAACATGGAACATCATCAACCAAGTAGCACTATAAGGCAATGTAGCCCACTTTACCTTAAAACCAAACCCTCTGCTCAAACACACTAACTCCACAGCTTAAACCTGTATATAAAGCCAACTCTACCCCTATGCAATGTTTACAAACTACATATAGATGTATTATACATAGGAACAAATACATATTGTATGTGTGAACACTGCCTTTACTTCCACTCCTCCCCCAGACCCTTCCTTTGGTATACGTACTCCCAGGCCTGGGATATCCTCCAGCAGGCACACCCCCATATCCACCCCCTGGCCCACCAGCAGCCCCCTGACCTATAACACAGGAGACACGTCATGAGCAGACACACGGTAGTACTGTAAAACATTGACAGAAATGTCATTATGAATTTTTCTTACCATATTTAGCAGCTTTGGCTGCAGCAGGATTATATCCTCCAGCCCCAGGGACAACCCCTGCTCCTCCTCCAGGTACTCCCTGTATTCCTCCTGCTCCTCCAAGTCCTCCTGCTCCCAGGCCTGTTCCTACACCTCCTTGAACTCCTGTGTGTTCACATGGAAATTATCTGATTTTAAAACCTGAAATGTCAGCATGAATTCAACCAATGTACCAACTCTGATGTTGCTGTTTTGAGTGATTTTTCTACCATATTTCGCAGCTTTGGCTGCAGCGGGATTATATCCTCCAGCCCAAGGTACACCCCCCCCTCCTCCAAGTCCTCCAGCTCCTAGACCTGCTCCTGCACCTCCTGGAACAGTCATGTATACCATAAACCAACACTGAATGAGACTAGCCTTGTGTTTTTAGTAATATTACCATATTTAGCAGCTTTGGCTGCAGCGGGATTATATCCTAAAGCCCCAGGTACACCACCTGCTCCTCCTCCAGGTACTCCTCCTGCTCCTCCTCCAGGTACTCCTCCTGCTCCTGCACCTCCGGGGACTCCTGAGGTAGAAAACATCAAGATTTTGTTGTTAAGTCATGGCTAACTTAACAATTGAAAAGATACAGTAGACTTGTCACTTTTCTTCTTTACCATATTTAGCAGCTTTGGCAGCAGCAGGATTATACCCTACAAATAAATAAATTCATAGATTTAAAAAAAACATTTTCAATGTCACACTTTCCAAGCCACATAATGCAGTAGCATACAAAACAGTGTGAATGGATTGGAGAAGTCAAGCATCATGACTGACCTCCAGCCCCAGCTCCTCCTGCTGGTACCCCTCCTGTTCCTCCAAGACCTCCAGCTCCTAGGCCTGCCCCTGCACCTCCTGGGACCCCTATGGCCGAGGGAAAAAAACAAACATTGGATTTCAAATTCAACTATTGTATCAACACTGAATGAGTCTGGCCTGATATGGAGTGATTTTCTTACCGTACTTAGCAGCTTTGGCAGCGGCAGCAGGATTGTATCCTGAAATACAAAACAATGACAATAATTCAAAACATCACTCCTGACTTGGATAATATAACAAAACTGCATTTCCAGCCCCATATCCTGAAATGTAATAAGATCATGAGATATAAATATCACTTTAGATAATCCTGTTGCCAAGCACTGGTTTATACTATCGATTCATTAAAATTGTTATAAGCCCTAGGCCTAGACCATGATGAGATACCTCCACCCCCAGCCCCTGGTACCCCTCCTCCTGCTCCTCCAAGTCCTCCAGCTCCTAGGCCTGCTCCTGCACCTCCTGGTACTCCTATGGTGGAGGGTCACAAGAAAAATAGCAGCATAAATTAAGCAATGTACCAACACTGAATGAGCCTGAAGCTGTTTCAAATGTGGTTTTCTTACCATATTTAGCAGCTTTGGTGGCAGGGTTGTATCCTAAAATAAAAAATAATTAAATTATCTTACATCGTCCTTCCTGGCTTGAATAGCAAAATACAACTGCATTTCTATCCCCATAAAATAGCAGCAGACAGCACATAGTGTCTGGAGGGTAGAAATGACTGTACATCTTAATGATTCAAATGAACTTGATCATGAACATTTGTTTTACCGTGAATTTCTGAGTCTCCTCAAGCAGTAGTTTATGCTCTCAATGAATTCATGAAATTGCTACAAGCGTAAGATACTATAGTGCAATAATTAGACAAGGTACCTCCAGCCCCTGGAAAAGTCCCTGCTCCCCCAAATCCAGCACTCCCTGGAACACCTATAGGGAGGGTAACATCCATACAGTATATTACACTATACAGCATGATCATTTCTATTATTAAAAAAGACTAGTGTGAGTTGGAGCTAGCTAAGCCAAAGAACGAAGCCCTTCAGTGATGGTGTGTTAACAGCATTGTAAAGTCTGTGGCCTGGGCAGCTTCAGGATGTTTTGGTTAGTTATCCTCACCATAATAGGGAGGCCTGGCTCCCGCTCCATAGCCTGTTCAGAGATGATGAAAATGGTAATGGTGTTAGGATATCTGCTACATTGAGTTTAAAGCTGCAGTGCCAATCCAGGTTAGTGCACTTGATAGGAGTCAAGACAATACAGAATTATAATGCATATACAAGGATGTCTACAGGCAAAATGCACTGGTTACCAACTCTCAGGTTGGGGTCTGCTTGAGCAAGGCACATCACCTTCATGCAGAGCCCAGTAGCTGGGATAATGTACAGTGGGGTACATAATTGTTGGCACTCTTGATAAAGATGAGCAAAAAAGACTATTAAATAAATAACACAAATACTGAACTATATTTTATGCTCCAAAAAATGGTGGAATTATATTAATATTAATACAATTGACAATTGCTCAGAGAAATAGATCTAGATAAAACATTATTGCCACACCTGTTTTCAATACTCTAGCACCCTCTCCTTGCGAGGATAAAGACACAGAGTTTTATGAGATTGGAGATCATGTTGGGAGGGATCATAGACTATTTCTCCAAACAGAACCTTTCCAGAACCTTGATGTCCTTTGTTTGCGGTTATGGACTGCACTCGTCAATTTAAACCACAGGTATTCAATGGGGTTCGAATCCAGAGACTGAGATGGCTATTGCAAAATGCTGGTTTTGTGGTAAATTATCAATTTCTTTGTGGATTTTGATTAGTGCTTTGGGTTATTGTCTAGCCAAAGATAGTCAAAGATCCACCATCCTATTTTACAGTAGGTATGAGGTACTTTTCTGCACATGCTTCTGTTTTCAATGCCAAACTCACCAGTGGTGTGCATGGCCAAAGAGCTCTATGTTCATGTCATCTGACCATAGCACCCGTTCCAAGGCAAGTGCCAATGCTGTTTATCAAACTCCAGGTAGTGCTATAGTCATATGACATGAAAACAGAACTCTTTGGCCATGCCCACCAGTGGTGGGAACTTAAGTTTGGCCGTAAGTGGATCTTCCATCAAGACAATAATCCTAAACAGACATCAACATCAACAAAGAAATGGTTAATTGTCCCCAAAATCAACATTTTGCCATGGCCATCTCAGTCTCCGGACTGGTGGAATGGAATGGTCTAAGATCCCTCCCAATGTCATCAAATATTTTAGACAAAGGCTCAGTGTCGTTATCCTCGCAAGAACACTCTGAGCAATTGTATTAATATAAAATAATAGAATTTCCCCATTGTTTTGAGAGCATAGGTCAATAATTGTATTATTTATTCAGTCTTTTTTGCTCATCTTTATCAAGGGTGCCAATCATTTTGGACATGACTGTACTTTAGTTTAAGCTATAGCTTGGCAAACATACTGTAGTAGAGGTATGTAGTATGTTCCTCCATTCAGAGGTGTTCAGCCTACCTCCAGCTCCCCCTAACCCTGCGCCTGCTCCTCCTGGAACTGCTGTGGGGAGGGTGACATGAAAACAAGAGTTGGTTAAAAGTGGACAGACAATTTCAGCATGAGCTAAAACCAATGTACCAACTCTGATGTTGCTGTTACGGGTGATGTTTCTTACCATATTTAGCGGCTTTGGCCGCAGCAGGATCATATCCTGAAATGTAAAACGTTAATTCATTAAAAAGGAAATTCCGCCAAGCCATTACAGTAGACATAGAGTAGAGTCAAACTACATGACATCCTGCACCCCAATGGTGCTCCTTACTGTACCTCCAGCCCCAGCTCCTGGTACTCCTCCTACTCCTCCTGCAACTGATCCAGCACCTGGAAGACCGCCTGCACCTCCTCCAGGGAGTCCTGTGTAGAGAGACACAAGAAAACCATTGGATTTCAGAAGCATGTCTAAATTCAGTGGAACTAAATTAGTTAACAGTATGAATTCAATCAATGTACCAATTCTGATGTTGCTGTTTTGAGTGATTATTTACCATATTTAGCTGCTTTGGCCGCTGCGGGATTAAATCCTAAAATGCAAAAAGTTAATCACGAGTGATTTTTATATTCTATAAATAATTAAATATTTTTGCCAAATATAACCATCTAGTTTACAATATCATACCTGAATAAAGTCCTTAATCTACACAGTAAAGAGCAGCACCACTGAGATGAGATTAGTGATAAATGTGTAGTATACTTTTAGGCTCACCTCCAGCCCCAGGTACACCTCCCCCTCCAAGTCCTCCAGCTCCTAGTACCCCTCCTGGTACTCCTCCAAGTCCTCCAGCTCCTAGGCCTGCTCCTGCACCCCCTGGAACTCCTGTGTGGCAAGACAAGACAAGACAAGACAAGAACAGTTAGTTAAAGGGATGATCTGCAGTTCAAACAATAACAAAGCAATCTCACATTTATAGACAGCGCTACAAATGCAAGACTGACCATCCATGATATCAACATTATAGTTTTAACACTGTTTTGAGGCTATGCAGTATTTGTTTACAATAAAAAGGTTTACAAACAAAGGAGTAAAACATGTTTATTTTGAATTCTAATGGTACAACAGTTCAGCTGAACTAAGGAAGCAGCTATATGTTATATTCTTCAGGAATATGTTGGTATAAACAGTATCATTAATTCATTTTAAAAAATGATGTAGCAACCGCTGTTTACCCCTTTAAATGTGAAAATAAAACATTTATGTACCACCACTTGTTTTGAGAGATTTGTCATACCATATTTAGCAGCTTTGGCCGCAGCAGGGTTATATCCTGAAATGCAAAAGTTTATGCATTAGAAACCCAGATTTTTATAGTCAAACTGCAATCACAAAAAAATGTGGCAGAATTATGAACTAACAAACTCACTGTAAGAGGTCTATCAGATATTTAAGTTGTACAGTTTCTTTCATATGTACCTCCAGTTCCTCCGGGTACCCCTCCAGGTACTCCTCCTGCTCCTCCTGCTACTGATCCAAGACCTGGGACGCCCCCTGCACCTCCTGGGACTCCTATGGTGGAGGGTCACAAGAAAACGACTCACATTCAGTCTAGTCTTACTATCTAAAACTCTGATATTTCTGTTCTGAGTGATGTTTCTTACCATATTTAGCAGCTTTGGCTGCAGCAGGATTATAGCCTGAAACGTAAAAATAAAATAAACATCTGAACAGCTTTAGATATACACTGTCAGTATAGACCACAAAAAGAGTGAAAAAGCTATATGTTTCATTTGTATCCTCTGAATATCTAGTGGTAGTAATGTTGCTGTTCTGCAGTAACTGTAGCTGTCCTGTCTAGTAGTTTTGTTTGGTGGTACCGTACACTGTCAGGTACAGTAGTAGGTCAGAGATCTCTTTCTCACACTCTCTTTCTCTCTCTCTCACCTCCAGGGTAAGCTCCCCCCGCTCCAGGGTAGGCTCCACCTGCACCAGGCACACCACCCAAACCAGCACCTAGGGGTGGGTAGAGAGAGAGAGAGAGAGAGAGAGAGAGAGAGATAAAGAGAGAGAGAGAGAGAGAGATAAAGAGAGAGAGAGAGAGAGAGAGAGAGATAGAGAGAGAGAGAGAGAGAGAGAGAGAGAGAGAGAGAGAGAGAGGGGAGAGAGAGAGAGAGGGGAGAGAGAGAGAGAGTGAGAGAGAGAGAGATAAAGAGAGAGAGAGAGAGAGAGAGAAAGAGAGAGAGAGAGAGAGAGAGATAAAGAGAGAGAGAGAGAGAGAGAGAGAGAGGAGAGAGAGATAAAGAGAGAGTGAGAGAGATAAAGAGAGAGAGATAAAGAGAGATAAAGAGAGAGAGATAAAGAGAGAGAGAGATAAAGAGAGATAAAGAGATAGAGAGATAAAGAGAGATACAGAGAGAGAGAGATAAAGAGAGATAAAGAGAGAGAGAGAGATAAAGAGAGAGAGATAAAGAGAGATACAGAGAGAGAGAGATAAAGAGAGAGAGAGTAAACACCTCAAGAGTTAGTAGTTGAAGTAAAGACATTTCAGTAGCCCTGTGATAGCGATCATTACCATATTTAGCAGCTTTAGCTTGAGCCTGAGCCGGGTTAAGACCTCCTGTCCCCACACCTGCAGAGAGTCGGGGAACATAGACAGAGTTACAGGTCTCATTTCAAATTTCGAATATTTTTGCCAAATATAACCATCTAGTTTACAATATCATACCTGAATAAAGTCCTTAATCTACACAGTAAAGAGCAGCACCACTGAGATGAGATTAGTGATAAATGTGTAGTATACTTTTAGGCTCACCTCCAGCCCCAGGTACACCTCCCCCTCCTGGTACTCCTCCAAGTCCTCCAGCTCCTAGTACCCCTCCTGGTACTCCTCCAAGTCCTCCAGCTCCTAGGCCTGCTCCTGCACCCCCTGGAACTCCTGTGTGGCAAGACAAGACAAGACAAGACAAGACAAGAACAGTTAGTTAAAGGGATGATCTGCAGTTCAAACAATAACAAAACAATCTCACATTTATAGACAGCGCTACAAATGCAAGACTGACCATCCATGATATCAACATTATAGTTTTAACACTGTTTTGAGGCTATGCAGTATTTGTTTACAATAAAAAGGTTTACAAACAAAGGAGTAAAACATGTTTATTTTGAATTCTGATGGTACGACAGTTCAGCTGAACTAAGGAAGCAGCTATATGTTATATTCTTCAGGAATATGTTGGTATAAACAGTATCATTAATTCATTTTAAAAAATGATGTAGCAACCGCTGTTTACCCCTTTAAATGTGAAAATAAAACATTTATGTACCACCACTTGTTTTGAGAGATTTGTCATACCATATTTAGCAGCTTTGGCCGCAGCAGGGTTATATCCTGAAATGCAAAAGTTTATGAATTAGAAACCCAGATTTTTATAGTCAAACTGCAATCACAAAAAAATGTGGCAGAATTATGAACTAACAAACTCACTGTAAGAGGTCTATCAGATTTTTAAGTTGTACAGTTTCTTTCATATGTACCTCCAGTTCCTCCGGGTACCCCTCCAGGTACTCCTCCTGCTCCTCCTGCTACTGATCCAAGACCTGGGACGCCCCCTGCACCTCCTGGGACTCCTATGGTGGAGGGTCACAAGAAAACGACTCACATTCAGTCTAGTCTTACTATCTAAAACTCTGATATTTCTGTTCTGAGTGATGTTTCTTACCATATTTAGCAGCTTTGGCTGCAGCAGGATTATAGCCTGAAACGTAAAAATAAAATAAACATCTGAACAGCTTTAGATATACACTGTCAGTATAGACCACAAAAAGAGTGAAAAAGCTATATGTTTCATTTGTATCCTCTGAATATCTAGTGGTAGTAATGTTGCTGTCCTGCAGTAACTGTAGCTGTCCTGTCTAGTAGTTTTGTTTGGTGGTACTGTACACTGGCAGGTACAGTAGTAGGTCAGAGATCTCTTTCTCATACTCTCTTTCTCTCTCTCTCACCTCCAGGGTAAGCTCCTCCCGCTCCAGGGTAGGCTCCACCAGCACCAGGCACACCACCCAAACCAGCACCTAGGGGTGGGTAGAGAGAGAGAGAGAGAGAGATAAAGAGAGATACAGAGAGAGAGAGATAAAGAGAGATAAAGAGAGAGAGAGAGATAAAGAGAGAGAGAGAGAGAGAGATAAAGAGAGATACAGAGAGAGAGAGATAAAGAGAGATAAAGAGAGAGAGATAAAGAGAGAGAGATAAAGAGAGATAAAGAGAGAGATAAAGAGAGAGAGATAAAGAGAGATAAAGAGAGATAAAGAGAGAGAGAGAGAGAGAGAGAGAGAGGGAGATAAAGAGAGAGATAAAGAGAGAGCGAGAGAGAGAGAGAGAGAGAGAAAGAGAGAGAGAGAGAGATAAAGAAAGAGAGAGATAAAGAGAGAGAGATAAAGAGAGAGAGATAAAGAGAGAGAGAGATAACGAGAGAGAGAGTAAACACCTCAAGAGTTAGTAGTTGAAGTAAAGACATTTCAGTAGCCCTGTGATAGCGATCATTACCATATTTAGCAGCTTTAGCTTGAGCCTGAGCCGGGTTAAGACCTCCTGTCCCCACACCTGCAGAGAGTCGGGGAACATAGACAGAGTTACAGGTCTCATTTCAAATTCATTGAAGTAATAGAGAGCTTTTAAAATATATTTTCACATATATTTGTGTAAGTGTTCTCCAAATCCCTACCAGTTCCAATGGGGTATCCAGGCTTGGATCCAGGACCTCCTTTTCCCCCAGGAAGGCCTGCTCCACCACCACCACCAAAGCCCCCGTATCCTGAAACAAGTGGAGAGAAACATCTACCATCTACACACATACAATTACACATACACGCAAACACAATACTTAAAACATTTACATGTGAAAAACTTTCTGTACCAAATGGAAGTTTGCCTCCAGCTCCTCCAGCTTTCGCTCCATAGCCACCTGTGGAAACCATGGTGACAAATAAACGGAATAGAGTAAATGTTTTGAACTGTCAGAAAATCAATGACTTACTTCAATGTTTTTGAACAGTCTTTGTTTTAAGGTATTGATTTATTGCTGATTTATTCATTCCAGATCCATCCAAATACATAAAACCACACAATTACACTCAAGTATATTCAGCAGTAAACGTTAATACATCTAATGTAGAGGGTTAGTAGTTCTACATCATTGTTAAGGTTTGAGCCCAGTAGGTCATTAGCTGAAGCAGTTTGGGTTTTTGCATGTGTAAACACAGCTACATTTGTTTCTCATCAAACCGCTGTTGATTTGATGCAGAGATATGACCTAGCCTGCTACAAACATCAAGAAACATTCTGAAAACGAAGCTACGGAACAGACAAGGAGGATTGGTCAGTCCACTCAGATCTTACTATTGCCCCTGAGTGACTACAGATCTGAGAGGAGGCCAAAGGAGAGCTCTAACCTACTGTATGCTTTTGGCTGCATGACACTCTTCCCTGTGAGGGACCACATACGGTAAATAGATAACGAAGACCATGTTGTCTTAACACACATAATATTAACTGACATTGATTGAAGTGGTGGTCCCTTATAGGGAATGGGGGTGAAGCAGCTAACTTACATACAATACATGACAGGAGCAATCACACTTTTAGTGGGTTACGGTTCGGAGGTACTGCACTTTTCAGATTCTCGAAGCGTCTTAGAGGGGAAGGTGGTAGATGTATTGTTCTGATTTTGAGGTCTTCCTAGAACGTGATGATGTGACTGCAACAACACATGGTGAAAAGGGTCTCATTTTTGAAAACAACTCAGTTTTGAAGAGGAAAGAAAACACCCTTGTCCCAAAGCCAGGACCTAGGCCTCAAAAAGAGAACGATTCTCAGCAGCCAATTCATAATGATAAACCCACCATACATGACCTGATGCCATAGAGGGGGGTAGCCATAGAACCGCCCGTGCACGTGGCCGTTCATGTGACCGTGGCCGTGCATGGGGCTGTGCATGTGGCCATAATGGGGGTGATGGGGAAAAGACACTCTGTGCACTGGAGGGAAAGGAACTGCAACGCACGGTCAACAGTGTGTCAACTTAATTTATAGTGACTGCAAACATCTGACATTTAACATCCATTAAACACTGGGATGATTGACATTTAAGGACAATAGTCATAGTTGTTTTTAAATAACTAATGGAGGATTGCCACCTCCAGTTTACCTGCACACGCCAAAAGACTATACACTTGTTTTAACACTAGCTATGTGTCCATTTCTATAGATTCCAAGATGTAAATGCAAAGACTGGAAAATGTAGCTTCATTATCAACATTTTACCTGTGAATTGATAGTAGAAAATATATCATTAGCAGTCATTAAATTGTCCGACAACATACCTTGTGTTTTGGGAGTTTTGAGTGGGTATCCATGGAATACTCCTGGCTGCATTGGTCCTCCGTAACCAACACGACCTGAGCCTCCTGGTCCCTGTTGTCCTCCACCTGGCACTGTTGAGGACAAATCATATCAGGCAGACAGACGGACAGGCAAACACATGCAGGCAGGCAGACAGAGAGACAGACTAGACATGAAAACAATGTGATCTGTAGATGCATGGTATCCCAATCAAATGTTACATGATTTGGGATTGAGTCCGTTCCCAGTGGCCACACCAGGCAGCACTCCACGACCACCAAACCCTGCAGACATGAAGAGGAGGGGATCAGAGAATTAGCTAGTGAATGGATTAAGGTTGAATGGCAGGATTTACCGAGATTTACCGGGATTGACCGCCTAAAACCACTCCCTTTTCCCGGGATAAATAACTGTGAGAAACTGGTAAATTATAATACATTATTTATATGAACAGCATGGCGTGAAATGGCATTTAATGATATGTAATGTCTAAATCTGGTTCCCTGCGGGCCTCTGCATGATGATTCAACACTCAGGGTGGGGACAGACAGCCCATCTCAGTATGGAGCGCAGTTCACAATGCATGTAGACCTACTTATGATCTCTTCATGGTAACTTTTTTTCTTGTGACAGGTAGGCCTACATTTGGTGCAGTATAGCCTATGCTACAGTAACATGAATACCAAATGCTCGTCTGATTTACACATCTCCATCTGGCTTTCAGGGATCCCCTTGTTTTTTAATTGTAAAGATTAATCATATTATTTATTTAGTTGCAGATGCAGAGTTTTAAAACAGAATATCACTTGAATATCGTTGCTTTAAATCAGGGCACGTGCGAGCGCTCACTCACAGTTTTTCTCTCTCTCTTGCCATCAACTCTATTCAAAGCGCATCCAAAATAAACTATCCTGTTCTAGATTGATATATAGCCCTATATAAATATCTCATAGCCTACCTCTTTCAGGTAATACATTCAATGCAATATTAGCCTTATATTTAGCTAATTAATTATGGGTTATGCATAATAAGCTTCTAATTTATAGCCTCCGTCTCTTGCGCAATACGCACGCAGCTTTGCTCCGCTGGCCTCTCTCCTTAAAAAACGCTCCCTAGCTCTTGGAGTCCCATGCATGATAAGCTAGACTACATTAGCTTGCTGGACATAATTAAAACATTTGCTTTATACCACTAGACTATTTGAAGAGGGACACAAGCTCTTTTTTTGCTGAATGTTAAATACAGCAGCCAATAGAACTCACGGGTAGTTTGAAAGGAGAGCAAATGCGCGATGGCGGTAGGCTTTAGCGGTTACTTTTTCAGACCCATTACCATTCAATCTTCGTGAAGCGAATTGAAAGCCTTCCGCATCTAATTATAGTCCTATATTACTCAAGGGTGTCAATAGAATGATGAAGACAAGAAAAACAAAACTTATTTAATTAACTGTTGAAAACGAGGAAGGAATGACACAACAACAGAGAGAGAAAGTGGAGGGAGGCTAATAACATTAAGGGAAATATGAAAGGTATATATGCATCAGCCTACTAATTATACAAATAGGCCCTATTATATTTCAATGTTAAAATCAAATTCTCTAGCCTATTCTTGTAACTTTGTAGGCTATGTTTGCTGCACCAGAATCACATGTTCTCTTCTGCTTTATCATGGTTTATATAATACAATACAGTACAGTAATACAGTTCACACTAAAAAAGATTAGTCTACTGGAGCCAGCTTCATTTATTTACTCAAGAGAGCATATACAGTGCATTCGGAAAGTATTCAGACCCCTTCACTTCCCCCCCCGACATTTTGTTCCATTACAGCCTTATTCTAAAATGTATTAGTTTTTTTAAATTCATCAATCGACACACAATACCCCATAATAACAAAGCAAAAACAGGTTTTTAGAAATAAAAAAACAAACAGAAATATCGTTTAGACACTTTACTCAGTACTTTGTTAAAGTACCTTTGACAGCGATATTGTTCAGACCCTTTACTCAGTACTTTGTTTACGTACCTTTGGCAGCGATTACAGCCATGAGACTTCTTGGGTACAACGCTACAAGCTTGGCACACCTGTATTTCGGGAGTTTCTCCCATTCCTCTCTGCAGACCCTCTCAAGCGCTGTCAGGTTGAACGGGGAGCATCGGCTTCAAGTCCGGGCTCTGGCTGGGCCACTCAAGGACATTCAGAGACTTGTTCCGAAACCACTCCTGCGTTGTCTTGGCTGTGTGATTAGGGCCGTTGTCCTGTTGGACAGTGAACCTTCGCCCCAGTCATAGGTCCTGAGCTCTGCAGCAGGTATTCATCAAGGATCTGTACTTTTCTCTGTTCATCTTTGCCTCAATCCTGACAAGTCTCCCAGTCCCTGCCACTGAAAAACATCCCCACCACCATGCTTCACCGTAGAGATGGTGCAAGAATTCCTCCAGACATGAAACTTCTCATTCAGGCCAAAGAGTTCTTGGTTTCATCCAACCAGAGAATCTTGTTTCTCATGGTCTGAGAGTTCTTTAGATACCTTTTGGCAAACGCCAAGTGGGCTGTCATGTGCCTTTTACCGAGGAGTGGCTTCGGTCTGGCCACTCTACCATAAATGCCTAATTTGTGGAGTGGTGCAGAGATTGGTTGTCCTTCGCAAAGGTTATCCCATCTCCACAGAAGAACTCTGGAGCTCTGTCAGGGGGACAATCGGGTTCTTGGCCACCTCCCTGACCAAGGCTCTTCTCCCCTGACTGCTCAGTTTGGTCGGGCGGCCAGCTATAGGAAGATTCTTGGTGGTTCCAAACTTCTTCCATTTAAGAATGATGGAGGCCCCTGTGTTCTTGGGACCTTCAATGCTGCAGAATTGTTTGGGTACTCTTCCCCAGATCTGTGCCTTGATACAATCCTGTCTCGGAGGTCTACGGACAATTCCCTGGACCTCATGGCTTGGTTTTTGCTCTGACATGCACAGTCAACTGTTGGACGTTATATAGACATGTGTGTGCCTTTCCAAATCATGTCCAATCAATTGAATTTACCACAGATAGACTCCAATCAAGTTGTAGAAACATCTCAAGGATGATCAATGGAAACAGGATGCACCTGAGCTCAATTTTGAGTCTCATAGCAAAGGGTCTGTATACTTATGTAAATAAAATAAAATATTGTTTTCACTTTGTCATTATGGGGTATTGATTAAATAAATGTTTTTCCTAGTCAATGTTAGAATAAGGTTGTAATGTAACAAAATGTAGAAAAAGTCAAGGGGTCTGAATACTTTCCGAATGCACTGTAGCTAGCTACATCTATGGGATTTTGTGTGCTTGGGCTCATTAAATGTATTTAATATATGGCTCATCAGGCCAGAATTTTTTTTGTCAAATATTTAACCCTAGAATGGATATCACAGCATGCAGATCCCTGAGTTACATCAAGCTATATTAATCCCCAGAGGGGAGGGTATGGTGAAACACTCTGTTTGATATATATTGTGATTCATGTGGGTTTGATCTGTGGACTTTCAGAAGAATAGAAGATACACACCTTGTCCTGGCACCTGGCCACCTTGGTAAAGTCCAGGCACCCCCACACCTGCAAAGACCAATAAAATCAATGATTTTATACTGGATCCAATGACCTTCATCGGATATTGTACACATGCATAGTCACATAAACCCACGCTCACCTGGCACTCCTCCTTTTGGAGCCTTTCCTTTTCCGGCACCAGGTCCCAGCCCACCTCCAGGTAGTCCAGTCTGAGGAATAACAGGGGCTGAAAGAGATACGTGGGAGAGACATTACATACTGTAGTTACAACTACTCATATACCAGTTAGTCCCCAGTCAGTATTGTGAATCGGCATAGGTACATTAAACATTTAGAGGATAATGATTAAACATTGAAAATTGTCAAGATAAAAAAGTAGGACTGGATGGCCTGATTTGAGCTTTGTGTGTGTGTGTGTGTCTTACCTCCTGCAGGCACCGCAGCTCCTGTTCCTGCGCCTCCAGGTCCCCCTGAGTTGGTCATCATCATCATCGTCATCATCATCATTATCATCATTAACACCACAGTGATCAAAGAATGTGGACAATGCTAATCTTTATCCAGAGTTGTATTGAAAGGCAGAGGTTCTATGGTACTCTAATCTGTATAAAGTGTATGTTTGGAATAGGGTGCCATTTGGGACACAGCACACAATAATGCATGGCATTCATCTTGCCTCATCAAATGCTTTATATCTTTGGCTCTTTGGTTATCCCCTACGCAGGAAATGAGCTGTCAGCTCTGGCTCTTGGGGGCTTGGCAGTCGGATGAAAAGTTTTCATTTATTTATTTAACCTTCTCTTTCTATCTTAAAATCCACCAATCCTTCTCTCTAAGGAGCAGACATTACGCAGTGCCTTTAGTATGTGGTGAACAAATGAGGAGATTCAGAGAAACAAGGGAAGGCTGGCAACAGAGAGAATGGAGAGGAATGCTGCTGTTCTCACTGAAAGGGGTTTGGATGAAATGGGATCATTTTGTTGGAATACCATGAAAAGAGTCAAGATAGGGTTGAGGAGCATTGCACAAGAGCTGTGCCGGCCTGTGACTGAGGGCCTTGTCGACTGCCAACCAATATTTAAGCACAGGCTCTTTTCCATAATGCTAAGCCATGATACCCTTCATTGAACATGTACACACATACTCCAAAACAATGTAGTTCAGGCAATATTGTTGCTTAAACTATCTAGACTATGTATGCCAACTTAGAAATCATGTCAAAAGTTTGGATGCAATTGATGTGAAACATTTTCTCATAGCATGTGAGCACACAAATATATGTGTTATTTAAGGTTTTTACAGTTAGTGAGTGCTTTTTTAGATCAGATAACCTCTGCTTTCTTTTGTCTCTAGTCTATTGGGAATATCATTTAACCTCCGTTGGGTGGTTTGGGACCCTTTCCTGCAGCTCCAGTGAACAAGAGATACAGAAGGCACAGTATACACAGAAAGTAGTTCACTAGTTCTAAAATGGTTTCAATAGGTCATGAGACCTTGGGTGCCAACATGCCACTTACCTAAACCTGGCTGTAATCCACCACCGCCATAGCCTGTAGAGAAACACAGATACAATATGGTTGGATTATAGTTTGATGTGATATATGTGTATTTGGTTGTTTTATAGCTGTCCACAACATAGAGAAATCCATAGCAACATTATTAAATGGCAATAAAGTGTTCTTTGATACAGACTCAACTCTACAGTCTAGGGCCCGTGTTTCTCAAACATGTTGGCACCAGGGACTGGCAAGCCATGGTTCTCCTCTTTGGAGTACAGCTTTGGTTAAAAATATGACTTGAAAACGTGAGGACTTGTAAGTTATAGTATCGATCACATGGACCGCTGCATGGATTGCCCACAGAATGAGGGTTGAGAAACAAAGCTCTAAGGATCTGTCCTGTCTTGTGTTGTGTGTACTGTACCTGGCTGTAGTCCACCTGCACCATAGCCTGAAAGAAACAAAGATTTATAGCTCTGACATATTGCTCAATGTATATTGAAAAACATCTCACCTAGCTATCTTAAGATAAATGCACTATTTGTAAGTCGGTCTGGATAAGAGCATCTGCCAAATTACTCAATTGTACATGAAAATTGCAATACTATTACGGAGACCAGTGGTTCCCAAACTTTTTATAGTCCCTTCAAGCATTCAACCTCCAGCTGCATACCCCCTCTAGCACCAGGGTCAGCGCACTCTCAAATGTTGTTTTTATTTGCCACCATTGTAAGCCTGCCACACACACTATACGATACATTTATTAAACATAAGAATGAGTGTGAGTTTTTGTCACAACCTGGCTCGTGGGAAGTGACAAAGAGCTCTTATAGGACCAGGGCACAAATAATAATATAATAATAATCAATAATGTTGCTCTTTATTTATCCAGCTTACATATAAAACCTTACTTGTTCATCAAAAATGGTGATTAACTCACCATAGGTTAATGAGAAGGTTGTGCTTGAAAGGATGCACATGGGGCGGCAGGGTAGCCTAGTGGTTAGAGCATTGGACTAGTAACCGGAAGGTTGCGAGTTCAAACCCCCGAGCTGACAAGGTACAAATCTGTCGTTCTGCCCCTGAACAGGCAGTTAACCCACTGTTCACAGGCCATCATTGAAAATAAGAATTTGTTCTTAACTGACTTGCCTGGTTAAATAAAGGTAAAAAAACACTGCAATGTTGGATTGTAGAGAGTCTCAGTCTTAAATAATTTTCCACACACAGTCTGTGCCTGTAATTAGTTTTCTTGCTAGTGATGGCCGAGGATCCACTCGCACATAGGTATGTGGTTACAAAGGGCATCAGTGTCTTAACAGCACGATTTGCCAAGGCAAGAAACTCTGAGCGCAGCCCAATCCAGAAATCTGGCAGTGGCTTTTGATTAAACAAAGTTTTCACAGAACTGCTTGTTGCAATTTTGATGAGGCTCTCTTGTTCAGATATTGGTAAGTGGACTGGAGGCAGGGCATGAAAGGGATAATGAATCCAGTTGTTTGTGTCGCCCGTTTCGGGAAAGTACCTGCGTAATTGCGCACCCAGCTCACTCAGGTGTTTCGCTGTACCACATTTGACATTGTCCGTAAGCTTGAGTTCATTTGCACACAAAAAAAATCATACAATGATGGAAAGACCTGTGTGTTGTCCTTGTTAATGCAGACAGAAAAGAGCTCCAACTTCTTAATCATAGCCTCAATTTTGTCCCGCACATTGAATATAGTTGCAGAGAGTCCCTGTAATCCTAGATACAGATCATTCAGGCGAGAAAAAACATCTCCCAGATAGGCCAGTCGTGTGAGAAACCTGTCATCATGCAAGCGGTCAGACAAGTGAAAATTATGGTCAGTAAAGAAAATGTTAAGCTCTTCACTCAATTAAAAAAAACGTGTCAATGCCCATATCATTGCATAATGCAGAAAATACATGAGAGTTCATGGACCTTGCTTTAACAAAGTTAACTATTTTCACTGTAGTGTCCAAAATGTCTTTCAAGCTGTCAGGAATTCCCTTGTTAGCAAGAGCCTCTCGGTGGATGCTGCAGTTTACCCAAGTGGCGTCGGGAGCAACTGCTTGCACACTCCACTATGTCTCCCTGTCATGGTTTTTGCTCCATCAGTACAGATACCAACACATCTTGACCACCAAAGTCCATTTGATGTCACAAAGCTGTCCCGGACTTTAAAAATATCCTCTCCTGTTGTCCTGGTTTCCAGTGGTTTGCAGAAGAGGATGTCTTCCTTAATTGACCCACCATGAACGAAACATACATATACCAGGAGCTGTGCCAGGCCCGCCACGTCTGTTGATTCATCCAGCAGTAACGTACATATACCAGGAGCTGTGCCAGGCCCGCCACGTCTGTTGATTCATCCAGCAGTAACGTACATATACCAGGAGCTGTGCCAGGCCCGCCACGTCTGTTGATTCATCCAGCAGTAACGTACATATACCAGGAGCTGTGCCAGGCCCGCCACGTCTGTTGATTCATCCAGCAGTAACGTACATATACCAGGAGCTGTGCCAGGCCCGCCACGTCTGTTGATTCATCCAGCAGTAACGTACATATACCAGGAGCTGTGCCAGGCCCGCCACGTCTGTTGATTCATCCAGCTGTAACGCATAGAATTCACTGGCTTGTATGATGCGTCATGAAAGCGTTGTTTGATGAAGGCATTGTCTGTATAGTTCTTTTGGGCCTTTTCCCCCAGCATTGTCCCAGCCATATCCGCAGCAGCAGGAAGAATGACGTCCTCCACAATAGTATGGGGCTTGTCTGTCCTAGCCACTCGGTAGCTCACCATATAAGATACTTCTAGACCCTTTTTATTAATGGTATCTGTTACTTTTATACATGTTTCACTACTCGAAAGTCATCTTTATTCTCGCTCAAAATGGTCCTGTGGCTTATTTTTCAAATGGTCTTGTTTCATTTCTAAATGTCTGCGCAAGACTGAAGGTTTATGTGATTGGATGTTCATTATTTGACTAGACGACCTGTATTTGACATTGTGTTGTCATTTCAGTGAACACTAACTAGATGGTTTACTTTTGTTTTTGGCAGTGAAACAAGGCTACTCAGGTGAGAAAAAAAACCTCACTCAAATGCATAGCCCCTTTGGAAAATGGAAATGTACTGTTTGAAAATGTAAAGAATATTGTGAATCACATTTTTATTTGGCGTACCCCCGACGGCATTGCGTTTGGGAATACCTGACGTAGACCAATGCTGGTCCACAGAAGTATAGTAGAGAAACATGGCTTTGAGAATCTATTCTGTCTGTACAGTACCTGGTTGTAGTCCAGCTCCTGCCCCATAGCCTGGCTTGGGTCCTGCCTTCTGTCCCAGACCACCTCCAGGGAAGAAGCTCCCAGCACCACCACCTCCATACGGCGAGCCTCCATACGGCGAGCCTCCTCCATAACCAGCTGAGGAGAGTGACGGTGGGGGGTTATTAATCCAACCCTTTTAACACTCTCAGTGTCTCATTGTGTCATATTGTGAAGCGCTCTAATGTGGCCAGGAGTGATGGGTAGCCTAAGTGGTCATTTAGCATAATATTAGCTTGAACAGGTCAGTACTACTGGTGGGCCAAGAACTTGAAGTCACACTGTGCTACTGTACCTCCAGGCTTAGCGTATCCTCCTCCTCCTCCAAAGCTTCCTGTTCCTAGACCGGTGGCTCCAGGACCAGCTCCATATCCTCCACCACCAAGACCACCACCCCCAACACCACCAGCACCAAGGTTTCCATAACCTCAGAGAGGAGAGGAGAGGGAGTGAGGGAGAGAGAGTACGAGGCAGGGTTAGTGAACAACATCATTTCAGATCCACATGTGCATAGGTTGTGGATAGAAGATAGAGAATGGACTTGGTTGTATATATAATGTAGTAGTTCTGCAGCAGTGCAGGTGTTGGTAATGCCAGATTGTGACCACTAGAGGGAGTCAAAGGCTGAGAGGAACAGTTATTCTGATGTGAACAGTTTTTTGGCACACAGCAACAGACTCTATGGGGAGAAAAAAGTATTCTTCCCACATGGTAATCATACATAAATTAAGTCATATTCCATCTTGGGTTTCTTATTGCTGACAAAACAGCGGGAGGGGGAGGCGGGGGAGAAGAAGGTGGAACAGGGGGAAACTCAGGCAGCGAGAAATGCTCTGTCTTTTCGCCACCTTGAAATATTTCACAATCGTTAATCAGTCGTTGACCTGTGGCTAAACCCTCACATTGTAATTCATTCAATTACAGACAGTAAGATTTTTATTTGATTTAACTAGGCAAGTCAGCTAAGAACAAATTATTATTTACAATGACGGCCTACCCAGGCCAAATCCGGACGACACTGGGCCAGTTGTGCGCCTCCCTATGGGACTCCCAATCCTGGCTGGTTGTGATACAGCCTGGAAGTGAACCAGGATCTGTAGTGACATCTCAAGCACTGAATTGTGCCTTAGACCCCCAAAAAACTCATCCTCCACATGACAAGATAACTAAGGAAGACATACGGAGCCAGCCACCCCTGACATTGTTACAATAGCTGTAAGAGTAATTCAGTTAATGGACACTCCTACTGTCGTGAACTTAAGTTTTAATAGGGTGATAAAACATTACCTAAACAGCATTAAATATGGTAACAGTAATCAAGAGTCATGACCTGGATATAGTTAGCATTAGCAGGTCACCCCAATCTCTGGCCCTGGTAAGGAGGCAGTGCAGTCTAGCTGTAGATAGTAGGTACATTATTCTGCTCAGTTAGTCTCTTGTGACAGAGTTAACAAATAAAATGTTAAATTGAGGAGCTAGCTGAACAGAGCACACGTGAGTTTTGGGTGTCGAGATGACTACTCAGTAAACACGACCTACTCCATGACCTCCTCCAGCTCAGAGTGGTCCTGTAGGGGACTGAGTAAGTCACTGGGAGTGTTAGTAAGATTCTTACAGTCTATTAGGAATAGCTGGGCCACTGCGTTTTACAGGGGTCGTAGTGCACTGTGTTGATGAAGTAGAGAGAACCGGCATGAGGTGTAAGCATGCACCCCTGGAGTGGACTACGACCCAATACAGGCCTACAATGTTAATACTGGATATTCCTGTAAAGCTGTGTGACATACGGTTGGGGAATTATACAAAATCATATAATCTTCATCTATTAAAGGCTAAAATTAAATTACTTCTGTGAAAGAGAGATCTTCTGTGAAAGAAGAGATCTTGGCTTGGTCTTGGTTTGAGGTGTTGTAGGCTGTGTCAAGGGGGTGAGAAGAATAGCCAACTGTGAGGCGTCTGAGAAACGAGGGAGGAGAGAGGAAAGAGAGGTGGGAGATGATTATGGAGATGGCCCAGCTGTCCTCAGAAAGCAGAGGAAAGAGGGGAGAGAGGAGTGGAAGAACGCAAGGGGAGAGAGCGATAGAACAGGACAGAGGTGTGGGGTTTCATCCTCTAGTCAAAACAATCGTGGGCAACATCCTGCCAAGGCAGTTGACATACCCACCACACTAAGCTAGATGTCCTTCTGCTAATCCTACCTCCTCCAGACCTCCTCCTCACCCTCCTCCACCTCCCGTTGTACAACCGACAGCTGACAGGCCTCTTAGACCCGTGGAGGTGATGAGGAGGAGGAAGAGGCGAGACAGACGCTAAGCTAAACAGCCTCGGACTAATCCACCTCCTTTAAACCTTTTTCTCATTCCATTGTTCAACCAACGACATTCTTTGAAATGAGGAGGTGATGAGGAGGAGGCAGCACAGGGTTGAGGAAGAGGCAAGACAGGGCCGTACATTTGTCTAAATGGTAAAGTACACTCCCTAGGCCTGGGGTTGGAGAGCCAGTCTATCTCAAAGCTGTTGGTTTTTCCTAACTTTCAGAGGAGACAGAAGACCAGCACAGGGTTGGAATGTTTCACTGGCAGCTCTCTGTTTGGGAGAGGAGCACGGGTCTGAGGTGTGTGTGTGTGTGTGTGTGTGTGTGTGTGTGTGTGTGTGTGTGTGTGTGTGTGTGTGTGTGTGTGTGTGTGTGTGTGTGTGTGTGTGTGTGTGTGTGTGTGTGTGTGTGAGAGACACACATACAGTATACGGCCTTGCTTTTTCTCTTTTGGCTGTGTGAGACAAGCTCAGCACTCAGGGTTGACCGCCACCTGCTACGCTGCTCTGAACCCTCTGATCGGAGAACAGGAGACGAAAGGCAGACACCACCAACCCTTCCTGAGAGGTAACGTATGTGTGTGTGTGTGTGAGTGGGAGAGAGAAAGCGTGAGAGAGAGAGAAAGAGAGAAAGGCAAGGAGAAAGAGAATAAGAAAGAGAGAGAGTGTGCAGACTCTCACACCAGGTTCAAAGACAGTAGAGACACAGCAAGGCCTTTCCAGTCACCACAGGACCATTTTCTCTGGCTCCAACATCACTGGATTTCACTTGTAGAAAACAGCTGAAAGGGAAGATACAGTAACCGTAATGCCTACAAAGTCATGTCTCCTTCTCTTTAAGGGTAAGAGAACACAGCAACATGCTCCGTCCGGACCCTTGCTGATTGGCAACCTTCCACAGATTGTATCACCGAGACACATAAGAGCTCAGTACAAAAGCCCTTTGTTTTAGTCATATTTACTCAGAGCTG
Organism: Oncorhynchus masou masou; assembly: GCF_036934945.1. NCBI lineage: Eukaryota > Metazoa > Chordata > Actinopteri > Salmoniformes > Salmonidae > Oncorhynchus > Oncorhynchus masou. Next base: position 62,182,814 of record NC_088220.1, read on the forward strand.
TCAGCTCCAACAAGCAGGCCTTTGTCTGAGGCCTCTTATTACAGTATGTCAGTTCACACAAACATGTCTGTCTTAGCTCACACATTAACTTGTTGGAAGCGAGTGTACTGCAAGACCCAAGTTTGTTTGTTGTAATGAACCGCACACATGGAAACTCTGTCAACCTGACCTCGACTAGCTGTGAAACACACTGTTTCTTATTTGATGTTTAGACATTCAATTTGCAGATTACTGACAGGTCAGTATAGTGTATGTGAGCCAAAATGGCCGTCTGTCTATGTGAGACATGCGAGCCACAGCAGAGACACCATAGGGCTAATGGAAACCAAATTGGCAGCGGACCCGAGACAGAGAGAAGTCGTGTAAAGGTCAACGACTTTAAATACAAGACAGAGAGGATAGGGAATCCTGTACAGGAGAGAGAGAGCGCGAGCTGCAGAGCCAGGAAATTAGAAGGTGACTGATAATAATGCAGTTTAATGCATCACACTTTCCCTCTGTTTGAAACGGCACTACGTCTGGTGTGTCAAGATAGGTTGAACGTGTTAGCATGTTTAGCAGAGAATTTCCATTCAGAAGGGACCTCTTGTTGTTGCAGCTGTGCAGTCAGTTGTACTGTACATGTACCTGGTGAGGTAGAATATGGTGTTTTTCTTGAAGCAAATTAGTATATTGGGCACAGCATACTTTCTTCATAAACTAAAATGTGATGAATGACATATTGGACCAATGTACCTATCACATACTACATCAACATTGGACTTGAGCTGGCTAGACAAACTGGCAAAACAAACGGGTGCCTTCAGGTCATCGTGTATGTTCTCGGTCTGACTCTGTAGCTACAGTACGGATAAAAGAGAAGAACTCATGTAACAGAAAACAGTGGGTCTGGTTTCAATAGTGTCTCAAAGACGCCCTCCTATTCTCTCCTCTCTGTTACCACGTACAGAGGCAAGGAAAAGTATGTGAGCTCTTTGGAATTGCCTGGATTTCTGAATGAATTGTCACAACAATAGGCAAACACAGTGTGCTTAAACTAATAAAACACAAATTATTCTATTTTTCATGTCTATATTGAATACATCATTTAAACATTCACAGTGTAGGTTGGAAAAAGTATGTGAACCCCCTAGGCTGATGACTTCTCCAAAAGCTAATTGAAGTCAGGAGTCTGCTAACCTGGAGTCCAATCAATGAGATGAGATTGGAGATGTTGGTTAGAGCTGCCCTGCCCTATAAAAAACACTCACAAAATGTGAGTTTGCTATTCACAAGAAGCATTGCCTGATGTGACCCATGCCGCAAACAAAAGAGATCTCAGAAGACCTAAGATTAGGAATTGTTGACTATAAAGCTGGAGTATCTCTAAAAGTATCTCTAAAAGCCTTGATGTTCATCAGTCCACGGTAAGACAAACTGTCTATAAATGGAGAAAATTCAGCACTTTTGCTACTCTCCATAGGAGTGGCCGTCCTGCAAAGATGATTGCAAGAGCACAACGCAGAATGCTCAGTGAGGTTAAGAAGGATCCTAGAGTGTCAGCTAAAGACTTACAGAAATCTCTGGAACAAGCTAACATCTCTGTTGACGAGACTACAATATGTAAAACACTAAACAAGAATGGTTTTCATGGGGGGACCATGGAAGAAACAACTGCTGTCTAAAAAAAACATTGCTGCACGTCTGAAGTTCGCAAAAGAGCATCTTGATGCAAAATATTCTGTGGACAGATTAAACTACAGTTGAGTTGTTTGGAAGGAACACACAACACCGTGTGGCGAAAAAATGGCACAGCACACCAACATCAAAACCTCATCTCAACTGTAAAGTATGGTGGAGGGAGCATCATGGTTTGGGGCTGCCTCAGGGCCTGGACAGCTTGCTATCATCAACGGAAAAATGAATTCCCAAGTTTATCAAGACATTTTGCAGGAGAATGTAAGGCTATCTGTCCGCAAATTGAAGCTCAACAGAAGTTGGGGGATGCAACAGGACAACAACCCAAAACACAAATCAACATAAATCAACAACAAAATGGCTTCAACTGAAGAAAATACGTCTTCCGGAGTGGCCCAGTCAGAGTCCTGACCTCAACCCGATTGAGATGCTGTGGCATGACCTCAAGAGAGCGGTTCACATCAGACATCCTATGAATATTGCTGAACTGAAACAGTTTTGTAAAGAGGAATGGTCCAAAATTCCTCTTGACCGTTGTGCAGGTCTGATCCGCAACTACAGAAAATGTTTGGTTGAAGTTACTGCTGCAAAAGGATAGTTAACCAGTAATTAAATCCAAGAGTTCACATACTTTTTGTACTGTGAATGTTTACACGGTGTGTTCAATGAAGACATGAAGACATAACATTGTTTGTGTGTAATTAGTTTAAGCAGACTGTGTTTGTCTACTGATGTGACTTAGATAAGATACCATTTTATGACCAATTTATGCAGAAATCCAGGTAATTCCAAAGGGCTCAGATACTTTTTCTTGCAACCGTACATTTTACGTAAGGCAATCCAATAACCAAGATTTTCAGATCTCTCTCTCTTTCTCCCCCCTTCCCCTTCTCTCTCCCCTTCTCTATCCATCATCTAGTCTAGTCTGGTCTGGTAAGGTCAGGTCACAGTGGCTCTGCACATCAGGCCTGTTGAGTTAAAAGGAGCAGGCAGAGGGAGCCAAAAGAAAGATGGATCCACTCTCCCCACACTCTCTCTATCAGCCTGTCTTCTCTCTCTCTCTCTCTCTCTCTCTCTCTCTCTCTCTCTCTCTCTCTCTCTCTCTCTCTCTCTGTCTCTGTCTCTGTCTCTCTCTCTCTCTCCATCTCCCTGTCTCTTCCCTCCTGACTTCCCCCCCCCCTATTCTCTCTCAGGAACCAGCTGGGACTGGTGAAGGGTTTAATTTAAGAGAGTGGAGAATTCCATGGCAGGGTTCCACAGTAACTGACAGCAGGTGGGGTGGTGAGAGAGAGACCTGGGATAGGAGCTTCATAACCAGGACATCTCTGGGCTTTTACTCTCTCTCCAGTGGAGTAGAATTACCTCCCAAACATGAGAAGTGTGAGACTGCAGTCACGGTAGATTATCGAGGCCAGAGATTATTTGTGTGGAGCCTAACGGAGCTAGCATACAGGACACTATAGGTTTCTACTTTCCCAGCCCTGGGTTTGTGCTCTGTTTGAGCATATTGAGCAGCCCAGTCGTAATAGAATAGATAGAGAATGTGGAAGGATGTGGACAGATGATACGGTAGGATAACCAGGCATACAGTCAGGCATGATCTAATACCAACACTGATAATGACACAGCCAGTGATATAGTCTGAGATTGTCCTCTGATGTTCCTGTGGATGTCTATATCATTAAATCTACAATCCGCTCCCAAGTCCTTAGAGAGTCTGTGGTTAGCTGTGACTGACAGGTGGACTCCAGCCTCCACTTTATAGGCCCAGTGCACATCATAATATATGTCTTTCACTGTCATTACAGTCGATGGTATCAGTAATCAAATGATCATGATGTAGGATGATATAGTGGATCATTTGGGTATGGTCCATTCTTGTGTTAGTAGCGCACGATGATGTTGGATCAGAACAAGGAGGGGTGACTATAGGTCCTCGCGGTGATTCCAGATCGCGTGAGTGGAATCCGCCGTAGCTCCCCCCGTCATCTCTCTTCTCTCCTCCTTCATCCCCCTTTCCTCCCTCTGGTAACCTCCCCTGCTCCTTGTCACTTCCAGGTTTTCCAAGCCGTCAGTCATGAAGCAGCTATGCGGAGTGGATTTAAGACGCATGCTGGACTAATTAAACACACACCCTTGTGCACACACACACACACACACACACACACACACACACACACACACACACACACACACACACACACACACACACACACACACACACACACACACACACACGCGGTGACAAAAATCCAGGCTCTGGGTCGGCGATGAGCCCTTTGTTTTTCTCCTTCCTTTCCATGGAGTCATTGTCAGAGAGAGGTCCCAAGTACTCCCTGCCAGAGGACCCCAAGTACTGAACTGTTAGGGAGTTTCGGCTTCTACAAACAGGCCGGGTGATGGTGGTTTCAGGCCCAGGGTTCTTGGGCTTCTCTCATTCAGTTTGTGTCGATGCCTTCGGGCCAGTGTCCAGGCCCAAACGAGTGGAATAAAAGCTGGAGAAATTGGAGGCATTTTTTGGGCCCGCCTAGCCTCTTTCCTGGTTTCCCAACGTTGTTGAGGTTCATTATTTTCATTTGGTCGTTATAAGAATTGGTCCGGGTTCAGATTTGTTTGTCCTGCGGTTGATGGATACTCTGCCTGGCATCGATGCACGTTTTTGCACAAACTAGCTAATACACACCCATATACACCAAGACACACATTTACACATACACACAAACTGTGGGGGTGAGCAGCTCTTTCGAATGGCTCCAATTTACAGGCCGTCGTAAAACGATCCATTGGACTTATGTGGATTACAGCGAAGCCACCGGGCCAAGCCTAACCTAGCTGAGTCCTGCCTAGCGACGTCCACTCACACACACACACACACACACACACACACACACACACACACACACACACACACACACACACACACACACACACCCAAATACAGTATATGCTTACATATGCACTTACATGTCAGTGACAACGTCAGAGCCGTCTTCTTCTAATTAACCCTCCCAACGAACCTCCATCCTCCATCTCACCATGACAACATCTGTCTAATCACATGCTTTGATGTAAAGAAGTTATCACACTTGATTACCGTTCTCATTCATACAGAGCAGTGTGAGTCACGAGTCATGACATACCCACTCATTGAGTTTGCAATGAATGACACAATTGTTTATGCCTCAATTCATACAGTATGTCACCCGTTGCTCTTTTCCCTTTCAAACAGATCACACATCCTCCTCCTCTCCCTTTCTATTAGCTCTCAACAGTCTTTCTTAAGGCTCTGTACGAGATAGTAGAGAAAGAGATTCTGACATGCTAATATCCTGGTTCTTTTTCATCCTGGTCCAAAGGAATATCACAGCTGCTGTGCCAGCGCTGAGCCTTACAATAGGTCAGGAGTATATCCCTAGACCCATCTCTCATACCAGCCAACACATGTATCTGCAGGCACACACACACACACACACACACACACACACACACACACCACACACACACACACTTACCACAAATACCTGCTCATTTCTGTCCATGATTTATTATGTCTGAAAAGAGCAATGAATGCGAAAACATGCAGGGAGAGAAAAACAGTGGAGCCAGTGACCATGGTATGTAAAGCTGGATATGCACATAACATCCCCCAGATGGTCCACATATGCATTTCACTGCCTGCCCGCTGAATCCCTTCTTGACAAGTCAGTGTTGAAAAATGATACTAGCATTAAACAGGTCAGTGTGTGTCTTGAACACACACTGTAGCTGTGTCCAAACTCTGCCTTGCCTTCTACTTACTAAAATGACATACTGTGTACTAATCAATCATACTACATACTAATATTTACAGCATAATGTTTAGTAAAAACATATGCAGTAACCAATAAATATCAACATACTTATCGTCCATACTGCGCCTGTTCCCTGCCAGTCGTTTATTTTTGTGGAGTGCATCCCCTATTCTGTCAAACACAAGTGGGTGTGAAAAGATGATTATCTTCCTCAATAGTGTGCAGCCTAAATAAGTATGACATCCTGGCATTTAAAGCATATTTAAAACATACTTTAAAACGTTCTATTTTTGCATTACCAAAAAGTCTACTATTAAGAACGCAAGTATGGATATTAAGGACACAGCGCGTCTCTCTCTCTCTCTCCCTCACTCACTCACTCACTCACTCACTCACTCACTCACTCACTCACACACACACACACACAGACACACGCACACATACACCTCGTGAGTTCAGATTCATCACATCATCCTCAAAAGCATTTTTGAAGTTCCCTGTTAATTACGACACAATGTGTTCATAGTCCAGCTATATCAACACATGGGATAAACCCTGAGGGATCACACAGAGAGAAAGCTCACCTGTCAGTGATGAACAACACACTACACAATAGCACAACTGTCAGACTGTGTGCGCAACTGGTCAACTAGAGTCAGGTGCAGGAGAGTAGAGATGAGTGAACAGGCACACTTTAATTGGCAGATGCAAATCAGTCGGACGCAACAGCGTCACAACACTCCAGCCAAAGGCAAACGAGAATAGCGCACTGGTCACACAAAATAATGTACAACAATACAATTCCACGGGTTCAAAACAATACCCCCCAAAAAACAGCCTGATGCGTCAAAAAATAAGCGCAACAAACAATTACACACACAGACATGGGGGGGAATAGAGGATAATATACACCTAGAGTGATGACGGGATGTAAAACAGGTGTGCGGGAAAACAAGACAAAACAAATGGAAAATTAAAGGGAGCGGCGATGGCTCGAAGACGGGTGACGTCGACCGCTGAGCGCCGCCCGAACAAGGAGAGGAGCCGACTTCGTCAGGAGTCGTGACAACAACAAATCAAGTCATAACATGATACTGTATCAGCTAAGACACCCACATAATAAACCTACCCACATTTCCTACAAGCCCATTAGGCCTATGTGTTAAAGCTTGTAACAGTACGTAGCGTTGGGAGCTGCATAATGTAACCAGCTTTCCCAAATAATAGGGTGATGTTATAGCTATTAGGCGATAAACGATGTCTAGTTAAATATCTAGTTAAACTGTGATTGATTCATACCATGCTTTTTCCAGGCTTCATTTTCTTTCACTTGGATACTGTGCCAACAGAAGATTCAGGCCTAGGACCTACGGTTCTATTAAATCTCAATCGCTGAACCGATTGAGACTAAATATGCAGCATTTACCGTGAATGCAGTCTCCACTAATGCAAGAACATTGACTTTACATTTTGATCAAGCTGTAACTGAGGTCGGTCCAGTGATGATTTAGCTTTATGGACAGCTGGAGAAATGGGAGCGGAGAGATTTCTCCATCCCTGCATAAACAACACTTAGGCCTCTCTGCCAGATGGATGCGGAGCTGCTCGCTCCAGACCAGAGCCACTGGCAGACACTGTGCAGGGGAGAGTGCTGCTCGCTCCAGACCAGAGCCACTGGCAGACACTGTGCAGGGGAGAGAGCTGCTCGCTCCAGACCAGAGCCACTGGCAGACACTGTGCAGGGGAGAGTGCTGCTCACTCCAGACCAGAGCCACTGGCAGACACTGTGCAGGGGAGCGGCTCGGGCTGCACAGTCAGACACACTGGCAGGGTTAGGAGAGGGGAAAGGAAAGGAGGGGGGGTGAGGAAAGGGGAGACTGTACAGGCAGGGGAGAGGCATGCTCGCTCCAGACCCACTGGCAGCAAACCTTAAAGACAGGGGAGAGGTGGAGGCTTCAGTCCAGAACCACTGACAGCAAACCTTAAAGACAGGGGAGAGGTGGAGGCTTCAGTCCAGAACCACTGACAGCACACCTTAAAGACAGGGGAGAGGTGGAGGCTTCAGTCCAGAACCACTGGCAGCAAACCTTAAAGACAGGGGAGAGGTGGAGGCTTCAGTCCAGAACCACTGACAGCACACATTAAAGACAGGGGGGGGGGGGCTTCAGTCCAGAACCACTGACAGCACACCTTAAAGACAGGGGAGAGGTGGAGGCTTCAGTCCAGAACCACTGACAGCACACCTTAAAGACAGGGGAGAGGTGGAGGCTTCAGTCCAGAACCACTGACAGCAAACCTTAAAGACAGGGGAGAGGTGGAGGCTTCAGTCCAGAACCACTGACAGCACACCTTAAAGACAGGGGAGAGGTGGAGGCTTCAGTCCAGAACCACTGGCAGCAAACCTTAAAGACAGGGGAGAGGTGGAGGCTTCAGTCCAGACCCACTGGCAGCAAACCTTAAAGACAGGGGAGAGGTGGAGGCTTCAGTCCAGAACCACTGACAGCACACCTTAAAGACAGGAGAGAGGTGGAGGCTTCAGTCCAGACCCACTGGCAGCAAACCTTAAAGACAGGGGAGAGGTGGAGGCTTCAGTCCAGAACCACTGGCAGATTGTGCATGGAAGAGAGGTTGAGGAGACCAGGCCAGGAGACACATGGAAAGTCTTCCACCTACCACAAACCACTAATAACTGTGAGAACATGGTCAGCAGAACGAACAAGACCACAGAAACACAAAGAGACCATCGTGAGAACATAGCTGGTACCGCTGGGACTGAATATAGTAACTTGTAGCACAAGGAAGTCAGCTTGTGTCACAATATAGTATTCAGTTTTATCTTTAAGATACAATAAAGCAACAGATAAAATTCCATGAGAAAACTCATCAGAATCGATAGGCCCCTGAGGGCCTGAACAGAGTGGAGTCATTCACAAAGATAACAAACAACCATAACAAACGTATTTTCTATCTTTCTTATTTTTTCAAAACTATTTTAATAAAATGTACAAACAATATAAACATACACAGACAAAACACAACAGACTGATGCACACAAACATCAAGGACATCATCCCTGCCCATCACCCCTCCTCCCAACGCCTCCATCTCCAGCACCACTTTACATGACTCCAAACTGCATCCCTCTGCCCTTCTCTGTTGCCTACACCCTTTCAATATTCAAATAATAATGCATTTGATTCATTATTCCAAACTCACAACGATGGAGAATCATTTAATTCCAGTTTTTAAGCAATTATTATTATTTTTTACTCACCCTCAGGCCAAGAGCCAACGATGTGTCCCCAAACACACACACACACACACACACACACACACACACACACACACACACACACACACACACACACACACACACACACACACACACACACACACACACACACACACACACACACACACACACACAAACACACACACACACACACACGTAGTGCCATCTGGGATTAACAAAGCCTCGCGTCTCCCAGCTCTTCTTCTGTTGGCTAAGCACTCACATCATATCTTTCACTCACTTTCTTTTTTCTTACTCCCTCTGTCATTTTCTCGCTCTTCTCCAATATTTTTTTGCCATGGTGTTCCAGACTCTCTCATTGTTCTCTCTCAATCATCCCTCTATCTTTTTCTCATCCCTCCCTCTTTCTCAACCCCATCTCGCTCAGTTCTATCCATCCTCTGAGTCACTCCTTCCCAGGTGAATTCAACATCCCTTCTCAAAGGATAACAATAGAGCTTCGGGTCAGCCTTTTTTCAAATCCCAGGAAGCTCACATACAGAGAAACACCATCCAATATTTCACTGCTTCATTTTGCAATATGATAATGTGGAGTCTTCTGAGTTGGAAGTTTGACTGGTTCTGTGAGATCATTACAGACAGATACAGACAGTAGGTCAGCCCAGCTGTGTACAGTACAGTCTGACCTGACCTGCAGCCCTGTCCTATGAAGAGTGACCTGCAGCCCTGACCTATGAGGAGTGCTTGCAGCCCTGACATATGAGGAGTGTCTGTAGGCCTGACCTATGAGGAGTGTCTGCAGCCCTGACCTATGAGGAGTGTCTGCAGCCCTGACCTATGAGGAGTGTCTGCAGCCCTGACCTATGAGGAGTGTCTGCAGCCCTGACCTATGAGGTGTGTCTGCAGACCTGACCTATGAGGAGTGTCTGCAGGCCTGACCTATGAGGAGTGCCTGCAGGCCTGAACTATGAGGAGTGTTTGCAGCCCTGACCTATGAGGAGTGTCTGCAGCCCTGACCTATGAGAAGTGTCTGCAGCCCTGACCTATGAGGAGTGTCTGCAGGCCTGACCTATGAGGAGTGTCTGTAGGCCTGACCTATGAGGAGTGTCTGCAGCCCTGACCTATGAGGAGTGTCTGCAGGCCTGACCTATGAGGAGTGTCTGTAGGCCTGACCTATGAGGAGTGTCTGCAGCCCTGACCTATGAGGAGCCCCTGCAGGCCTGAACTATGAGGAGTGCCTGCAGGCCTGAACTATGAGGAGTGCCTGCAGGCCTGACCTATGAGGAGTGCCTGCAGGCCTGACCTATGAGGAGTGTCTGCAGCCCTGACCTATGAGGAGTGTCTCATTCAACGGCTCAGACACAAGAGGCATGTGGCAGGGTCTACAGTCAATCACGGACTACAGGAAGAAATCCAGCCCAGTCACGGACCAGGATGTCTTGCTCCCAGGCAGACTAAATAACTTTTTTGCCCGCTTTGCAACGGAAACATGCGGTCTCTCCTTCACTGCAGCCGAGGTGAGTAAAACATTTAAACGTGTTAACCCTCGCAAGGCTGCAGGCCCAGACGGCATCCCCAGCCGCACCCTAAGAGCATGCGCAGACCAGCTGGCTGGTGTGTTTATGGACATATTCAATCAATCCCTATACCAGTCTGCTGTTCCCACATGCTTCAAGAGGGCCACCATTGTTCCTGTTCCCAAGAAGGCTAAGGTAACTGAGCTAAACGACTACCGCCCCGTAGCACTCACTTCCGTCATCATGAAGTGCTTTGAGAGACTAGTCAAGGACCATATCACCTCCACCCTACCTGACACCCTAGACCCACTCCAATTTGCTTACCGCCCAAATAGGTCCACAGACGATGCAATCTCAACCACACTGCACACTGCCCTAACCCATCTGGACAAGAGGAATACCTATGTGAGAATGCTATTCATCGACTACAGCTCGGCATTCAACACCATAGTACCCTCCAAGCTCGTCATCAAGCTCGAGACCCTGGGTCTCGACCCCGCCCTGTGCAACTGGGTACTGGACTTCCTGACGGGCCGCACCCAGGTGGTGAGGGTAGGTAACAACATCTCCTCCCCGCTCATCCTCAACACTGGGGCCCCACAAGGGTGCGTTCTGAGCCCTCTCCTGTACTCCCTGTTCACCCACGACTGCGTGGCCACGCACGCCTCCAACTCAATCATCAAGTTTGCGGACGACACAACAGTGGTAGGCTTGATTACCAACAACGACGAGACGGCCTACAGGGAGGAGGTGAGGGCCCTCGGAGTGTGGTGTCAGGAAAATAACCTCACACTCAACGTCAACAAAACTAAGGAGATGATTGTGGACTTCAGGAAACAGCAGAGGGAACACCCCCTATCCACATCGATGGAACAGTAGTGGAGAGAGTAGCAAGTTTTAAGTTCCTCGGCATACACATCACAGACAAACTGAATTGGTCCACTCACACAGACAGCATCGTGAAGAAGGCGCAGCAGCGCCTCTTCAACCTCGGGAGGCTGAAGAAATTCGGCTTGTCACCAAAAGCACTCACAAACTTCTACAGATGCACAATCGAGAGCATCCTGGCGGGCTGTATCACCGCCTGGTACGGCAACTGCTCCACCCTCAACCGTAAGGCTCTCCAGAGGGTAGTGAGGTCTGCACAACGCATCACCGGGGGCAAACTACCTGCCCTCCAGGACACCTACACCACCCGATGTTACAGGAAGGCCATAAAGATCATCAAGGACATCAACCACCCGAGCCACTGCCTGTTCACCCCGCTATCATCCAGAAGGCGAGGTCAGTACAGGTGCATCAAAGCTGGGACCGAGAGACTGAAAAACAGCTTCTATCTCAAGGCCATCAGACTGTTAAACAGCCACCACTAACATTGAGTGGCTGCTGCCAACACACTGACACTGACTCAACTCCAGCCACTTTAATAATGGGAATTGATGGGAAATGATGTAAATATATCACTAGCCACTTTAAACAATGCTACCTTATATAATGTTACTTAC